>NW_026111275.1:0-18513 GCF_024679095.1 Eriocheir sinensis | reverse complement strand
CCTACCATGACGGCCCCACACTTACCATGACGCCCCCAAATAACTTTGAGTTAACGTATTATAGACATCTCGCGTGAGGGTAATACGTATGTGTTGTATTTTGGTTTCTGAAAAATAGTACAGTTATTAATAGCTTTCGGAATATGAAAGCAACTTGTATTTACTGATAAAAGTTTGAGCGCAGCCTATAAAGGACATCGCATTTTTGGCAGCGGGACACAGGTCAGGTTAGATTTTGTTTGGGTCATGGTCACGGGCTGTCCTGACCTGACACTTCGTTAATTATAATAGCGACTGGTTTCACTGACGCGCTGATATCTCGTCTCTTACATGAGCAAGTGCTTTTCTTTTGTCATATAAAATGTATTCTACTAATCTTCAAACCTCCCGGAAATCATTAGGAACGAGAGGAGGTATTGGCGCATCAATATTACCAATCTAGCAAATTTTCTCTGCACCTGGTCCTCTGTTTGCCCTGACTTCTATAATCCACTCTGTTACCCTGGCCTCCCATCTGCTGTTCTTCGCATGACTTGACCTGCCCAAGTCCGTTTCTTATTATCAATCGTATCAAAAGCGCTTGTCACACTGACCTTCATACTGCTTTCCGTTGATGGTGAGGGTCAAAGACATCGTGGCTTCTTCCTTGACTCAACCTGGGAAAAGAAAAATAATCACAAAGCGGGTTCTCCCGTTGGCCAAACTCACCCTGTCCAGCTTATCAGGGGTACAGATGGCTAGTTTTGTATCGTGAAGAAAACATAAAACCAATGCCAACAGGAGAGGGTGACTTGTATTGGTCTTGTGTAGTTTTATTTTCTGCTGTTGAATGTGTCACCCAGATGGTGAAAAAAAAAAAAATAGTTAGGTTAAACTACGAAAAGGTGCCAGAAAAAAAAGTGATAAGTAGTAGTAGTAGTAGTAGTAGGAGTAACTGACACTATATCTTAAGCAGTGTGTTATGCCGTGAGACAGTAAGCATAGGGAGCGAAGACCCCATGCAGATAGGCTACAACTCGCCTATCACTTCGGGGGAGGGGCTCGAGGGGAGGACGCTCCTTCAGGAAGGTTGCAAGCACATTCCCGTCTTTTAGTGGCCTGCCTGTAGTGGACTCTCAACAACAAGCACAACCTGCTCAGATTCGGCCCGTTTGTGTGTTCTTACTGAACCGGCTACCAGGTCACTGAAGTCCCCTTTTCTCTGGCCCTTCTCCTGCTTCTTCTCTTTCCTCCTACTCTCCTTTCCCTTCTCCTTCATCGCCCCCCCCACCACCTGTGTTCCACTCCTCCATAACATGACAAGCAAACATTTTCTTCCCCCTCTCCCCTACATCCCTCTTTCCTACTTTCTGTCATCCTCTCTCCCCCATCCTCCTATCCACGTAATTACCAACAATAACAATAACAAGAACAAGAACAAGTGCTAGATCCTTTAAGTTGGAACAAGAAATAAGAAGTTCGATTACGAAATGCGCGGCGTTAAACTCAAAAGCGTTCAATGGGTTAAGGACTTGGGGGTCAAAATCGCGTCAAACCTCAAATTCTCACAGCAATGCATCGATGCAGCAAGTAAAGCTAACCGAATGTTGGGTTTCATCAAAAGAAACTTTTTATTCAAGAATAAAGATGTAATACTTCCGCTCTACAATAGTTTAGTCAGACCCCACTTTGAATATGCTGTACAGTTTTGGTCTCCCACCATGCAAAGTACATTGCTAAATTAGATGATGTTCAGCGTCGGGCAACAAAATGATCCCTTCCTTGCGCAACAAATCCTACAAAGAAAGGCTTTCCACCCTTAACATGTTCTTTCTTGAGAAACGTCGCCTCCGAGGAAAACTGATCGAATGTTTTAAAATACTTAATGGTTTCACGAATGTAGACAGATCAAAATTGTTGATGATCGATGACACTTTGCGAACGAGGAACAATGGTATAAAACTCAAATGTAGACAAGTAAATTCGGACCACCAAATTTTTCTTCACCAACGTTGTAGTGCGAGAATGAATAAGCTCCACCTTCAGTGGTCCAGTGTAACACGATTGACTCCTTTAAAACAAGCTCGACCGTCACTTTCTTGAACTTAATATTAACTAGAGTAGAAATGCAACGTTTTGGAGCCATCTGATTAATGTAGAATCAGATCACCTATTATAGTCTGGACCATGGGGTCCGTGTGGTCTGATTTTCTACGTAAATATATGTAAATCACTCGTTTCGTCCACTCCTCTTCTTCACCGCTTTAAAAAATCATAATTATTAGCCTCTCTCTATAGTTAAAGGAGAGGGACTGTTGCTTAATTAAGAGATTTGCTTGGTGGTATTTATACGCGCCAGAACCTGACTAGCATAGAAGCATACGGTATAAGTTACCTAAAACAGGGGAGGTCTCAATGCCGCCCCTGCCGGAAAGCGAGTGTTAGCTATGTGACCTTTTCCTTCCTTTAAAGATTTACCCCTTAACAGGGGACAGGGCCTTTGGCCTAAAGGCGGCCCTGTAAGGGGGAACGGCAATTAAAAACTCGTGACGGGGGTGGGGACGCCCCCGCCGCCGCCACAGACACTAGTAACAGCCGTCGAGCAGCGACGGAGGCACGGGCCCCCCGGGCAGGCGCCCAGTAGCAGCCCGTAGCAGTACACGGGCGAGCAACCGACCAGTCAACTTGACCGAAGCGGGGGAGCTCAAAGCGAGGATGACCAGGCGGGTCAACCTCGCCGCTGCGGAAGGGCCACCCGGCTGTTCGCCCACGAAGGGCTGGCGAGCCACTCAGCTATGTGACTTTTTTTTTTTCCTTTTCAGATTTACCCCCTAAAAAGGGGGAACGGGCCTTTGTCACAGTGGACGGCCCGTCGCAGAGGGGAACCCGCCGCGGGCGTGCGGCGGGTGGGGGAGCCCTTCCGTCGCCGCCTCAGCCACGGGTATAAACCGGGGGGCAGCGACGGAGGAACGGGCCCTCCGAGCTCTGGCTCAAGGAGCAGCCCGCTCGTGTGGGCGAGCAATGCAAGCTCGTTGCGGGAGCCTCCGCCGCCGCCACAGCCACGGGTAACAGCCGGCGAGCAGCGACGGAGGCACGGGCTCTCTGGGCAGGCGCCCAGCAGACACCCGTAGCGGTGCACGGGCGAGCAGCCGACCGATCGACTTGACTGCCGCGGTGGGGCCCTAAGCGAGGATGACCAAGCGGGTCAACCACGCCGCAGCAGAAGGACCCCCCGGCCGCTCGCCCGAGGAGTGCTGGCGGTCCACTGAGCTATGTGACTTGCTTAGCGGTATTTATATGTTCCAACACTACTGACTAGCTAGCATAGGAGCATACAAGTTAACTAGAGACACCAACTGCCTAACCTAGAGTGAAAACAGGGAAGGCCTCAGTGATGGCTCTGCCGGAGAAAGACGGCTATGAAACTTGGTTGCCGGTATTTATATGGTCCAGTCTAATGGACATAGCTAGCGTAGGTGCATGTAACTTGATTAGAAACACCAGCTGCCTTACCTAGAGTGGATAACAGGGAAAGTCTCAGTGATGACCCTGCCAGAGAACGACTGTTGGCTATGAGACTTGTTTGGCGGTATTTATATGTTCCAGGGTAATGGCCGTAGCAATCAACAGCCTAAGTTATCGAATGATATCAGTAATACGCCGTTTCCATGCCTATTTCATCACCGTGACTCTAATATTTCTGTGGCCTGATACTCTATCGCTGCGCCATATCATGTGTGAACAGGCTAATGATTGTGACGCCCTGCTGGTCAAATTATCAGAGGCGGTGGTGATGGGCAGTTTTGTATCGCAAAAAGAAAAAAAAAAAAAAGATAAGAAAACCATCGCCAACCGGAAAGGATGACTGGTACAAGGGTTTTGTTTGTACAATCAGTGTTATTTTTGTGTAGCTGTTGTTGTTGTTGTTGACTTTTTGTTTCCCAGATGGCGAAACTATTGTAGGGTTAACCTGGGCGATAGGTGGTGGTGGTGATAGTGATGGTGGTTTGGTAGTAATAGTAGTAGGGGTAGTAATAGTAGTAGGGGTAGTAATAGTAGTAGTAGTAGTAGTATAGTAGTAGTAGTAGTAGTAGTAGTAGTCGTAGTAGTAGTAGTAGTAGTAGTAGTAGTAGTAGTGAAATAGAAGTAGTAGTAGTAGTAGTAGTAGTAGTAGTAGTAGTGAAATAGTATAGTAGTAGTAGTAGTAGTAGTAGTAGTAGTAATAGTACTTAGTAAGGGAGGCGATGGTCGAGTGGTCAGCGTGAGGGGGTACTGAGCCCGGAGGTTCGAGTCCCATGCACACCGAGTGGCGGAAGATTACCTATACATGCTGTCCACAGCTTCAAGCAATCCTAACTTCAGCGACTAAGGTCAAGAGGAGCACTGGGGGGGGGCATCTTGGGCCAAGCAAGAATCATACTATAAATAAATTAGACTGCGCCACTAACGGACTGGGGGCGTCCAAGAGACCCCTCAAGAAAGCCTATCGGCGCTATCGGCAGCACTTAAACTATTATTATTATTATTTTTATTAATAATAATAATAATAATAATAATAATAATAATAATAATAATAATAATAATAATATTAATAATAATAGTGGTAGTAGTAGTAGTTCTGGTAAAGTGGTAGGATATAGTAAAAGTTGTGGTAGTAGAAGTTGTATATAGCAGTAGTAGTTACTGTTGTAGCAGTAAATATAGTGGTAGTAATAGTAGTACGGTTGTAGTAATTTCATAACCTGCGACTATAGAAATATGGGTTGGAAATGTGACATCGTTACTCGACAACGTGTGTGTGTGTAATTCATCTCTTGGTCGTGGTCTCTCTCGAGACAGCCAGCCGTTCCCCTACGGAAGAGCACAGTGCTCATAGTACCGATCTTTGGGTAGGACTGAGACCACTCACACACAACACACCTCAACAACGAGGTCACAACTCCTTGCCTGACGTCGCGTACCTACTCACTGCTAGGTGGACAGGGACAGGGACAGGGAATGTGAAGAAGATAACAGGAAGATGAACAGGGAATGTGAAGAAGATAAACCCAACTTATCTTCACCCGGCCGGGGAACTGAACCCCGGTCCTTCTGGTTGTGAGCCAGGACGCTCTACCCCTGAGCCATCGGGCCGTGTGTATGTGTGTGTAGGCGAGGCATACAGCTCCCCCGCAAACAATGACATGACAACTGACCACTTATCGACTGTGATTTTAATACTTATTAAAGTGTGTAAAAGAATGTCACGTATCATATATAACCCCTTCTTGCCCCGCCACCCGGGGGGAGAGAGAGAGAGAGAGAGAGAGAGAGAGAGAGAGAGAGAGAGAGAGAGAGAGAGAGAGAGAGAGAGAGAGAGAGAGAGTCATGGTGCTTGATACTCGAGTTGATAATTTTAGTGATATACAGATGTGATAATATTACTCACGTTGGACGCCTTCATATCACACCAAGAAAACATGGTGACACACACACACACACACACACACACACACACACACAGTTTTTCGTTTCGTTCCTCTTATATTGTTATTTAATATTTTTTTCTTTTTTCCTTTTCTTATTCTGTTATTTTTTTCTTGTTACTTTTTTTTTTTTGTTTATTCGTTTCTTTTGTTCTTTTCTTTTGTTTAGTTTTCTTCTCGTTGTTTTATTTATTTTTTCCTCTCGTTTCTTTTTTTTTTGTTGTTTATTTTTCTCGTTTTTTTTATATTAGTTTCGTTTCTCTTGTTTCCTTTTTTCTTAATTTGTTTGTCTTTTATTTGTTTGTTTCTCTGTTCTTGTTCCTTTCCTTGTTTAAATTTCTTCTGTGTTTTTTTTTCCATCAATTTCGTTTCTTTTGTTTTTGTTTAATTTGTTTGTCTTTATTTGTTTCGTTCCTCTTGTTCCATTTTTTTCCTATTTTGTTTGTTTTTTATTTGTTTCGCTTCTCTTGTTACTTTCTTGTGTTTAATTAAGTTCCTGTTTGATTTATTTTTTTATTTCGCCGCCCAAGCACACACATTTGTCATAGGAGTTGTGGGCATTTCCAGGGGTAATTCTATGGCCCTGGTGGTAGTGTGACCCTTCTCCTGTACCGTGAACCTACAAAACACTCATTAGAACCCGTTTAGTCTCCTTTTTGGCCGTAGGAAATACTTGATGTGAGAGGCGGAAGCGTTTGAAAATATTGACATTCTTTAAACATTTCGCCGCCCAAGCACACACATTTGACAAGGTTTTCGTAGGAGCTGTGGGCATTTCCAAGGGTAGTTTCATGGCCCTGGTGGTGGTGTGACCCTTCTCCTGTACCATGAACCTAAAGAAACACTCATTAGAACCCGTTTAGTCTCCTTTTTGGCCTTTGGAAATAGTTGACGTGAGAGGTGGAAGCGTGTGCGAATTCCCTTGTTTCTGTTTTCATTTGTTTGATTTGCTCCGTTGGAAGAGATGGCGGGCAAGGGATGAATGCAATGCACTAACTTATTTTTTCTTCTCTACTTCCCAACAGGACACAGATCGAGGTACGGTGATCAGCAGCTACGAGTACACGCAGGCCAGGGCTAGAATGTCGAGGGAAAAGAGGAAATGCCAAGGGAAAGGGAAAAGTGCTACTGCAAGGAGGGAAAAGAGGAAGTGCCAAGGTTAAGTGCCAAGGGGAAGAGTGACACCGGAAAGAGTGCTAAGGGAAGAAGTGCCATGGTGAAGAGTGCCAAGAGAAAAGCTAAAAGAGAGAGCGCCAAGGTAAAAAGTGTAAATTAAGGGAAGAAATGCCAAGGGAAATAGTGCCATGGAAGAGAGCCAAGGGAAAGAGTGCCAAGGGGAAAGTGTGAAGGGGAAAGTGTCAAGAGGAAAGTGGCAAGGGGAGAGTGCTAAGGGAAAGAGTGCCAAGGGAAAGAGTGCCATGGAAGAGTGCCAAGGGAAAGAGTGCCAAGGGGAAAGTGCCAAGGGGAAAGTGTCAAGAGGAAAGTGCCAAGGGGTAAGTGCTAAAGGAAAGAGTGCCATGGGAAAGAGTGCCATGGGAAAGAGTGCCAAGGGAAAGAGTGCCATGAGAAAGAGTGCCAAGGGAAAGTGCCATGGGAAAGAATGCCAAGGGAAAGAGTGCCAAGGGAAAGAGTGCCAAGGGAAAGAGTACCAAGGGAAAGAGAGCCAAGGGAAAGAGTGCCAAGGGAAAGAGTGCCAAGGGAAAGAGTGCCAAGGGAAAGAGTGCCAAGGGAAAGAGTACCAAGGGAAAGAGTGCCAAGGGAAAGAGTACCAAGGGAAAGAGTGCCAAGGGAAAGAGTGCCAAGGGAAAGAGTGCCAAGGGAAAGAGTGCCAAGGGAAAAAGTACCAAGGGAAAGAATACCAAGGGAAAGAGTGCCAAGGAAAGAGTGCCAAGGAAAGAGTGCCAAGGAAAAAGTACCAAGGAAAGAATACCAAGGAAAGAGTGCCAAGGGAAAGAGTGCCAAGGAAAGAGTGCCAAGGAAAGAATACCAAGGAAAGAGTGCCAAGGAAAGAGTGCCAAGGAAAGAGTGCCAAGGAAAGAGTGCCAAGGGAAAGAGTGCGAAGGGAAAGAATACCCAGGGAAAGAGTGCCAAGGGAAAGAGTGCCAAGGGAAAGAGTGCCAAGGGGAAGAGTGCCAAGGGAAAGAGTGCCAAGGGAAAGAGTGCCATGGGAAAGAGTGCCAAGGGAAAGAGTGCCAAGGGAAAGAGTGCCAAGGGAAAGAGTGCCATGGGAAAGAGTGCCAAGGGAAAGAGTGCCAAGGGAAAGAGTGCCAAGGGAAAGAGTGCCAAGGGAAAGAGAGCCAAGGGAAAGAGTGCCAAGGGAAAGAGTGCCAAGGGAAAGAGTGCCAAGGGAAAGAGTGCCATGGGAAAGAGTGCCAAGGGAAAGAGTACCAAGGGAAAGAGTGACAAGGGAAAGAGTACCAAGGGAAAGAGTGCCAAGGGAAAGAGTGTCAAGGGAAAGAGTGCCAAGGGAAAGAGTGCCAAGGGAAAGAGTGCCAAGGGAAAGAGTGCCAAGGGAAAGAGTACCAAGGGAAAGAGTGCCAAGGGAAAGAGTACCAAGGGAAAGAGTGCCATGGGAAAGAGTGCCAAGGGAAAGAGTGCCAAGGGAAAGAGTGCCAAGGGAAAGAGTACCAAGGGAAAGAGTGCCAAGGGAAAGAGTGTCAAGGGAAAGAGTACCAAGGGAAAGAGTGCCAAGGGAAAGAGTGCCAAGGGAAAGAGTGCCAAGGGAAAGAGTACCAAGGGAAAGAGTACCAAGGGAAAGAGTGCCATGGAAAGAGTGCCAAGGGAAAGAGTGCCAAGGGAAAGAGTGCCAAGGGAAAGAGTGCCAAGGGAAAGAGTGCCAAGGGAAAGAGTGCCAAGGGAAAGAGTGCCAAGGGAAAGAGTGCCAAGGGAAAGAGTGCCATGGGAAAGAGTGCCAAGGGAAAGAGTACCAAGGGAAAGAGTGACAAGGGAAAGAGTACCAAGGGAAAGAGTGCCATGGGAAAGAGTGCCAAGGGAAAGAGTGCCAAGGGAAAGAGTGCCAAGGGAAAGAGTACCAAGGGAAAGAGTGCCAAGGGAAAGAGTACCAACAGTAGTAGACAGGCGAAATTTGTGTTGCCGGAAAACTGAATTATGTTGCGTGAGAATATTTACCAAGGAAAAAAAAAGACGTTAGAAAGAGTACATATAAAAAATGCTGGAAAACTTGTATAAAAGTAATAGTATTGTGTTGCGTGGGGATTTAAAGTGTTTGTGTGTGTGTGTGTGTGTGTGTGTGTGTGTGTGTGTGTGTGTGTGTGTGTGTGTGTGTGTGTTGGCTTTTGTATATTCACGTAGGTACATAAAGATACTGACAATGTGGTAAATAAGGTCAGCAGATAATTAAACAATGGTGATAATAATGATAACCAGAAAAACGAGTCACTATTAGTTGAAAGAAAATATACATAGGTTGGTATTCTTAGACGCTGCCGACTCTCACATCAGTTGTTTCTAAAGGCCAAAAAAGAGGTAAAGTGCGTTTTCATGAGTGTCCTTCAGACTTCATGGTACAGAAGCCTTGACGAACTCATACAAGGTTAAAAAAAATACCCCTGGGAATGCCGCCAGCTCCTACGAAACCTATGTCAAAGGTGTGCGCTTGGACAACGGAATGTTTAATTAATGATATGGTCCATAGTGTGCGTTTCTTGCTCACGAGGAAGACGAAGACACGAAGGTAATGTAGTACGAATGACGGAAGCTTTACTAACTTACGAAAAACAACGAAGGAAATGCACTAAAGGCTGGAGCTTTGCAAACTAAGGAAAACAAGAAGACACGAAGGAAATGCACTAATGGTCGGAGCTTTGCAAACTTAGGAAAACAAGAAGACACGAAGGTAATGCACTAATGGCCGGAGCTTTGCAAACTTAGGAAAACAAGAAGACACGAAGGAAATAATGATAATAATGATCACCAGGAAAATGAGTCACTAGTAGTTGAAAAAAAAGTGTTTCTAACCTACGTGAGAACAAGAAGACACGAAGGAAATAATGATAATAATGATCACCAGGAAAATGAGTCACTTGTAGTTGAAAAAAAAAGTGTTTCTAACCTACGTGAGAACAAGAAGGCAAGAAGGAAATGGTGATAATAATGATCACCATGGAAAGAAAAAAAAATGTCGTGTGTCTAATCTACGAGAGACAAGAAGATACGAAGGAAATGAGTAACTGAAGAAAATTGTAATGCTGAAGGACGAATAAATAAGAAACATATATCACGGCAGCCACTATAAATGAAATTCGCCTGCCACACTAATGGGCTGGGGCCGTCCAAAAGCCCCATCGAGACATCCTACCGGCTCTACAGGCAGCACAAAAAAAAAAAAAAAAATGTTACAGAGTGCTTTGATTATACAGTAATATAATTACAGAACAAAAGTAGTGTTGAAGAAGCAGAAGAGTGTATTGTTCTTGGCCGAAAACAAGTGGTGAAAAAAACTCTGGGCAAAAGGATAAAAAAATAGTTCCCTGCAAAGAAAAACACGTGATAGAAGGTAAAGTTAAGTTGGGGGCATACGCTGTAGCAGTGCGTGGCCTCGGTGCTCATCTCCGTGACATTGGCCCTGAGCCTGTGGTAGGAGGGAGCCCATTACCCCGGGACACGGGGCCAGTGTGACATCCGGGTTACCACAGTTTACTTTCCCCAGGTACCCATTTATCGACCAGCCCGAAAGGGAGGATGCCCGGGCCGGGATTCGAGCCCGGGCCCGCGGAGTAGTAGCATATGAGGGAGGGGGAAAAAGCCCGTCTCGGCACCTCAGTTCGCCTGTTTGAAAAGCCTCTCGTAGAAGTTGCTGGGATTTTCATGGACTGATTTCTAGCTGATTCAAGTGATAGTTTTACACGACTTAATGCACCATGAACGAGAGTGTCGCCCATGAAAACCCGGTTAGTCTTCTCTGTGGCCTTAGAAAATAGTAATGGGAACCTGATGCGTTTAATAATACGGACAAAGTGTCTTAGTAAGGATATATAAGCTATAGTTCCCGGTTAAGAAACATGATACAGTGTGACAAACTACGTAGAAGGAAAGGAAAAATAAAGTGTCTTGACAAGAATAAGAAATAGTTCCCCTTCAAGAAACATGATACAGTGTGACAAAATACGTTGAATGTGAAGAAAAATAAAGTGTCTGCTAGAATAAGAAGCAGTTCCCCTTTGAGAAACACGATACAGTGTGACAAAATACGTGTAAGGAAGGGAAAGAAAGAGAAGTGTCTTTGCTAGAATATGAAATAGTTCCCCTCTAAGAAACATGATAGTGTGACAAAATACGTGTAAGGAAGGGAAAGAAAGAGAAGTGTCTTTGCTAGAATATGAAATAGTTCCCCTCTAAGAAACATGATAGTGTGACAAAATACGTGTAAGGAAGGGAAAGAAGTGTCTAGATAAGAATTAGTTCCCTGTTAAACGCATCGTACGGGAGATACATATTATGAGAGGTGAGGCGAGGAGGAAGAAAGGCAAGGATTTATAGAACCAAGCAATGGTATTTCCTCCTCCGCCTCCTCCTACTACGAAGATCAGCGAAAGGTAAATACGAGTTATTTCCATGGTTCTCTCTCTCTCTCTCTCTCTCTCTCTCTCCACAGCGAGGGATTACCTTCTCTGTCGTTATTATTATTATTATTATTATTTTTATTATTTGTTGATGATGATGATGATATTTTTTGTTTTTTCTCCTTTTTTCCTTCAACAGCTTTACAACAAGTAATACTCATTTATTACCTGCAAATCTATCCTTGTTTTTCTCCTTCAAAACAACAACTAATAGGAAACAGCTTCACTCAAGCCTGTCTTCACAAATCGCCGATCCACGTTAACCAATGCGTTCGATCCTCCCTCAGGCAGTCAACGGAATTCCCAAACCTTTATCGACCAAAGTCACTAATCTGTGACTCAGTCACGACGCCGTATAGTGTTTTGTCCCAAGGCAGAAGTGTGAATCTTGTTACTGTCCATTATCTTGCTGTGACAACATGCGATAAAACGCGATGATCGGACACTCTTAAAGACTGATTATTGTGAGGTGTGGGTGTGAAAGGCGGACGACGACGACAACGGCTAGAAAAATTGGAAACATGGAAAGATGGGCAACAGCAAGTCGCTTGGCTTGGTACGAGGTTGCGCGCTCCGGTTATTTGATCTACCTGACAGCAGCTAGGGCACGTAGCACGGTACGGTACGGTACGGTAATATTTTTCGTAATTCGAACCCGAGAATAATACCGTACCGTACCGTACTTTAAAAGCGACTCCGTATTCCAAAATTGCTCGCACAATGCGAAACAACTTCAAAAGTTCTGAATGTATCAAAAAAGTTTTTTTTCACCAAAAGAAAGAGCAAAAAAAGATATAAATTTCGAGGTAGAATTTTTTGCTCTGTATATTGTTTCTTTAATAAATTTGATGTACAGTACGCTATGTATACGTAGTTGTGATTTACTTTAAACATTTCCTTACCTCAGTGTCATGACCAGTCACTTTTTGGCACTAAGGGATTTTTTGAGGTTGGTTGTCATTTTGGTCAGTCGCACTTCCAGTTTATTCAGCAAACAGTCAAATGTTCCAGAAGTCATCCACAGATATTCAAAAAAACTTTTCGTCGTACATATGCGAGTTTGACAATACACATTGTTGTAGTCAACACGTCTTTCTCGCTGCTTTTTAAAGTCGTGAATCCAGCAAGATCTGCCGACATCCAGGTCATCTAATTTCAGAGACACAGTCTCACTTACAAACAATTTTCTTGAGAATTTTGACAATGACATTGCACCGAGTGGGCGTGACCAAAACCTAAACAATGACTGACCGTAGATACTCAAAAACTTATCGTCGTACATATGCGAGCTTGACAATACACATTGTTGAAATCACCACGTCTTTCTTGCTGCTTCCGTGGTCTAGTGGTAAGCGTGCCTGGCTTCTACTCCGCGGGCCCGGGTTCGAATCCCGGCCCGGGCAGTCGGCGTGCAGCTCACACAGCATCCTCCCTCTCGGGCTGGTCGATAAATGGGTACCTGGGGAAGGTAAACTGTGGTAACCCGGATGTCACACTGGGCCTGTGTCCCGGGGAAATGGGTTCCCTCCTACCACAGGCTCAAGGGCCAATGTTACGGAGATGAGCACCGAAGCCACGCGCTGCTACAGCGTATGCCCCTAACTTTACTTTTAACTCTCTCGCTGCTTATTAAAGTCGTGAATCTAGCAAGATCTGCCGACATCCAGGTCATCTAATTTCAGAGACACAGGGCCATTCTTTCAGTCGTTTCCGAATGTTCGGAAGACGGTCCCTAACACGTTCCGGTGGCTTCTACAGTAGTAGTAGTATAGTAGTAGTAGCAGTAGTAGTAGTAGTACTAGTACGACTACCGCTACTACTACTGTAGAAGCCACCCGAACGTGTTAGGGACCGTCTTCCGAACATTCGGAGACGACTGTAAGAATGGCCCACAGTCTTACTTACAAGCAATTTTCTTGAGAATTTTGACAATGACATTGCACCGAGTGGGCGTGACCAGAACCTAAACAATGACTGACTTCCCGCTCGATTTTCCCTCTTCCGATGTGGACACAGAATCGCTTAATAGGCGCACCTAACATGACCATAGCCGATCCAGGATTCAAGACGTTTTCTAAGGTAGAGGATGCATATTTATTTTTTGTAGTTCCACCAGGGACACCAGATGGCAAATGTGTTCAGTAAAGGACCCCATACTTGCCGTACCAATATGGCGGCCGGCGGCAGACCATATACGCCAGTCAAGCTCGCGATATTTACTCTACTACATCTTTATTTCACGTGACGTTACAAAACAGAGTTATATACCTAGAGCGCGCGAGCCAGACACTCGGGTGCGGCAACCGGTAGTACGTCGGCCGCCATCTTAGGGAGCCCAGTCCAGCCCGCAACTTCAAAGTGAAGGTAATAAATAGTGTGCTCTCACTTTTTCGTGAATATGTTCATTATTATGACATTTAACTGTGCTTAACTGCCAACTACTTACACGTTGTGTATCATTGAGTGATATTTTGTATAATAACAGATGAAAATAACACAACAACAGAGATAAGAAATAAATAAGATTGGTAAACAAAGACGAAAATTTCTCGACTCGCGCGTCTACTTCCCTGTGGTGATTGTGAAATTATAAACTGTTACTGATTAACATTAGAACTCCCTTGCCAGTACTTTATATTAGTGACGTCGCCCAGGGCAGGGAACTCTAGAGCTCCCTGTCCTGTGTGACGTCACTCCCATCAGTCCACCCCGCGCCATGTGAACGTAAGCTCGTCACGCTCCTTTACTGTAGGGATTATTTGGCGATCTTGAGTTTTGCCAGTCTCACTAAAGCTTTAAATCGAGGATTATCTGAAGGATTTCTTGTTATATAGCTTGGATTTCTTGTTGTATAACTTTACTTGACATGAGTAGGCATTGTAGTTATGTTCACATGTTTTTCTGTTATTAGGAAGAGATTAAGCAAGTTTGTTTTGTTTAAAAACAATGATTAATTTGTTTTTCATTGGTTGGAGTAGGTAGGAAGACACCTACCGAACGGGCGCAAGCCACTCCCGGTGAGGTATATATGGGAGGTGAGAAGGGAGCTGAAGCCCTCCAAAGACCCTTCCCTATTGTCTCACCAACACCGGAGAGTAGTTCAGCATGCTCTCCAAAGACAGATCCTCTCTTTATCCACACCACACTACATTCACACAACATATACACCTTTTCCCAAAATTCAAATTTCAAAATGGCACACCTTCATCATGCCTCGGAGTCCCCGCCTGTGGGGGGGACCACAAATTCCCCCAGGGAGGACTCCCCTTCTGGGTGCCGACCTGAGAGGTCTCCTGATAACTTCTCGAATCTTTTCTTATCAATTTCTGCAACATTCGCTGTCTTCGCTCTAATTTTCATTCTAAACCTCACCTTCTCTTCCTCACCGAAACACAGGTTTCTGAGGCTACTGACAGCAATCTCTACTCTGTTCCCTCCTACTATCTCTATCCTAAATTTCAATCCAAAGCTGGATGTTGCGCCTACGTGCGCAACATCACTTGCTCTCGTGCCCACAACCTTAACTCTTCTGAATTTTCCACCATCTGGCTTAGACTTCATTGTCATTATATTACTAAATACATCTGTGCTGTGTACCTCTTACCTAACTCTACTAACTATGTAAAATTCTTTGACTATTTGAACTCTAAAGTGGAGCATATCTTGACCCACTCTCCCTTCGCTGAAATCTCCATCCTAGGAAATTTCAATGTTCACCACCAGCTTTGGCTTTCATCCTCTTTCACTGACCAGCTTGGTGAACAAGCCTACAACTATGCTTTCCTCAACGATCTAGAGCAGTTGATCCAGCACCCTACACGTATTCCCGACCGTCTTGGAGACAGGCCCAACATTCTAGACCTCTTCCTTACCTCAAACCCTTCTGCTTATTCTGTCAAACTGTTCTCTCCGTTGGGCTCCTCTGATCACAATCTTATTTCTGTATCCTGTCCTATCGCTCCTGTACATCCTCTGGACCCACCGAAGAGGCGATGCTTCTGGCATTTTGCTTCAGCTCGGTGGGACGACCTGAGGATGTGCTTTTCCGATTTCCCGTGGAATGATTATTGATTCCAGGATAGAGACACCTCTTTGTGTGCTCAGCGCATCACAGAGGTGATTGTCTCTGGAATGGAGGCATACATTCCACGTACTTTCTCTACTCCTTACGCTAAAAAGCCTTGGTTTAATCACGCTTGTTCTCGTGCTGTCAATGATAGACAGGCAGCTCACAAAAGGTACCAGAGCCTTCAAACTAATGCTAACTATGAACTTTACATTTCTGCCCGGAATCGTGCCAGATCTATTCT
Source organism: Eriocheir sinensis (assembly GCF_024679095.1). Lineage (NCBI taxonomy): Eukaryota > Metazoa > Arthropoda > Malacostraca > Decapoda > Varunidae > Eriocheir > Eriocheir sinensis. The sequence continues at coordinate 3,177 of NW_026111275.1, read as the reverse complement.
CCGACTAACCAAAAATTCTTCCATTAATAGAAAATGCCAAAACCTTGCTTTCTCTAAGTCTTCCCGTGACTTCTGGCATCTAGCCAAAAACATCTCCAACTTCACTTCTTCATCTTTCCCTCCACTCCTCAGTCCTGACGGCAACACTGCCGTCTCATCTATCTCTAAGGCTGAACTCTTCCTTCAAACTTTTATAAAAACTCCACTCTGGAAGATTCTGGGCATATTCCTCCTACTCTGACTCTTTTATGCCTGTTATAAAAATTCTTCAAAATGATGTTTTCTATGTCCTCTCTGGCCTCAATCCTCAGAAGGCTTATGGACCTGATGGAGTGCCTCCTATTGTCCTTAAAAAGTGTGCCTCCGTGCTGTCACCCTGCCTGGTCAAACTCTTTCGCCTCTGCCTGTCAACATCTACATTTCCTTCCTGCTGGAAGTATGCCTTCATACAGCCTGTGCCTAAGGAGGGTGACCGCTCCAATCCTTCAAACTACCGTCCTATAGCTTTACTTTCTTGTGTATCTAAAGCTTTTGAATCAATCCTTAACCGGAAGATTCAAAAGCACCTTTCCACTTCTGACCTTCTATCTGATCGCCAGTATGGGTTCCGTAAGGGGCGTTCTACTGGTGATCTCCTTGCCTTCCTAACTGACTCTTGGTCATCCTCTCTTAGCCGTTTCGGTGAAACCTTTGCTATTGCGCTGGACATATCAAAAGCTTTTGATAGGGTCTGGCACAAATCTTTGCTTTCCAAACTACCCTCCTACGGTTTCTATCCTTCTCTCTGTACCTTTATCTCCAGTTTCCTTTCTGACCGTTCTATTTCTGCTGTGGTAGATGGTCACTGTTCTTCCGTTAAACCTATTAACAGTGGTGTCCCACAGGGTTCTGTCCTATCTCGCACTCTCTTTCTGTTGTTCATTGATGATCTTCTTTCCAAAACGAACTGTCCTATCCATTCTTACGGCGATGACTCCACTCTGCATTACTCAACTTCTTTTAATAGAAGACCCACCCTACATGAACTTAAAGATTCTAGGCTGGAGGCAACAGAACGCTTAGCCTCTGACCTTACTATCATTTCTGATTGGGGCAAGAGGAACCTGGTGTCCTTCAACGCCTCAAAAACACAGTTTCTCCACCTATCCACTCGACACAATCTTCCAAACAACTATCCCCTATTCTTTGACAACACTCAGCTATCACCTTCCTCAACACTAAACATCCTCGGTCTATCCCCCATGCAGTTAGCAATATATATATATATATATATATATATATATATATATATATATATATATATATATATATATATATATATATATATATATATATATATATATATATATACAAGGAGGCGGTGGCTGAGTGGTCAGATTCCGGGCGCAGTGTCCCGGAGAAACCGGACAACACTATAAGCTGACAATTTACAGTCATCACCGAGTGGACTAAGACTATCCAGATTTTCTCCTGCAGACTAACTATCAACCCGTACTCTAAATAAGCTCACTAAAGAGGAACAGAGATGACCTCCGTTGGGGCAGCATAAGCTAAGCAAGATAGTAAAGGTACAGCTGGGTGCATACTCTATAGCTGCGCGTAGATGCGGTGCATTTCCCTTTTGAGCCTTTGGTGACAAGAAAACATTACCCCGGAACACGGGCCAGTTTGAAATCCAGGATTGCTACAGATTACCGTCCCAGGTTTACCTATTTATCGGCTAGCCTTAAAGGGAGGATGAAAAGCTGGGTGAGCCCTCGCCGACTCCCCGGGCCCCCGGATTCGTAGCTAGACACTCTGACCATTGCTCCACGGAGTATATATATATATATATATATATATATATATATATATATATATATATATATATATATATATATATATATATATATATATATATATAAACACAAAGGAAAGTGTGTGTGTGTGTGTGTGTGTATATATATCTAAATATATATATATATATATATATATATATATATATATATATATATATATATATATATATATATATATATATATATATATCTATATATATATATATATATATATATATATATATATCTATATATATATATATATAGATATAGATGCGAGCGAGCGGGGGGGCGCGGGTGTGTGTGTGTGTGTGTGTGTGTGTGTGTGTGTGTGTGTGTGTGTGTGTGTGACACATGACTATGGGGAATATCTAATCAGTCATTAATTGTATCGCAATAATGATTTTATTTATTATTGGTTGATTATCAGATATGATTTATGTGCACAATATTTATATAAAATAATGTATTTCTTGAAATTTATAAAATAAGTAACTTATGGCATGAGTCATCAGTATATCTTCTCATAATAAATTATATGCTTAATCATTAAGCAACTATTTAAATAATATTACTTTATTCTTTGGAGCATAAAACAAATATTTTTCTTCAATATTTATTGAGCTTTATTACAATTTGAGCAGTCATGAAGCATTTGTTTTTATGATAAAATTGTAACCTGTTCACATGATTAGTAATGCCACTTTTGTATGTAGATATTTCATTTGATTAACATCCTTATCCTAGAATGGTGGTAATGATATTCACTGTTATAAGAATAGGTGCATAAAACAAGTTAAGAGGCAGAAAATATATTTCAAATTAGATTGCATTTTACAGCCAGATTTTTTTTTCTTCATTTCAGCAGGTGTTTTTTATAGTTATCTTCAGAACTACCTACTGATTTAAAAAGTAAAGTAGTCATGTTAACTGTTATTATGTTGTGGTGGGGAAGGCTGTGGCATTGTTAAGTAATTTAAATGTAAAACCAGATTTGTGTATTCGACATATACAAAAATTTCTTCAATATCATATTACACACACACACACACACACACACACACACACACACACACACATATATATATATATATATATATATATATATATATATATATATATATATATATATATATATATATATATATATATATATATATAAAAACTAGTGACACTCTTGTATGCTTTATTGAAGGTATTATAGTGTTTTGTAACGTCCTAAATCCACTTTTGTGTTAATGATTTATAAGTAAATATCAGTGAAGATAAATAATTCTTTATGGTGTGTCAGTGCAGAGTGATGACAAAGAAATGTTTTCTGTATTATGTAGCCAAATATTTCCAAATCATTTGTTTGTTA
>NW_026111274.1:0-18525 GCF_024679095.1 Eriocheir sinensis | reverse complement strand
CGTAAGCCATTGGAGCTAAAGGTTCGTCATGTTATGTAGCCTATTGAAAGAAAAAAATGGACCAGCCAGCACTCTTCCTCTTGCTTTTTAATCGAAGTAGAGAGAGAGAGAGAGAGAGAGAGAGAGAGAGAGAGAGAGCGCATTGAAGTTTAGGCTAGTGCTGGGTACCGGAGCCTCAACACACAATAACAGTAGGAAGTAGTGGAGCGTGGCGCCATCTGTTGCCTTATTTGCATGTCTGAGGCCGCGAGGTGCACGAGGAGCGATCAAACGCGCGCATGCAAATGACACGGCCTCTACTTCCTTTTGTCTGGCCGCGAAGAATTCCTGTACCGCAACCAACAACGCTAACACATCTTGCTCCTCCTCCTCCTCCTCCTCCTCCTCTTCTTCTTCCTCTCCCTGTTCTGTTCCTGTTCCTCCTCCTCCTCTCCTGTGTTTTTTCTTTTATCTCCTCCTCCTCCTCCTCCTCCTCCTCTCCTGTGTTTTTTCTTTTATCTTCTCCTCTTCCTCCTCCTCCTCCTCCTCCTCTTCCTCTTCCTCTCCCTGTTCCTGTTCCTGTTCCTCCTCCTCCTCTCCTGTGTTTTTTCTTTTATCTTCTCCTCCTCCTCCTCCTCCTCCTCCTCCTCCTCCTCCTCCTCCTCCTCCTCCTCCTCTTCCTCTTCCTCTTCCTTTTCCTGTTCCTGTTTCCCTGTCAAAATCTTATCTTTCCTGTTCCTCCTCCTCCTCTCTCCTGTTTTTTTTCTTTTATCTTCTCCTCCTCCTCCTCCTCCTCCTCCTCCTTCTTGTTCCTGTTCCTCTTCCTTTTACTTTTCCTGTTTCTTCTTTTTCCTGTTCTTCCTCCTCGTGTTTTTTTCTTTTCCTCCTCTTACTGCTTTCCTCCTCCTCCTCCTCCTCCTTGCTTGTGGTAGTCAATGTAAATTTGCTCCTCTGAACTTGACGACCTCTTTTTCCTCTTCATCTTTTTCCTTTTCAAATTTCCTCCTCTTTTTCTTCCACTTCTTCATCTTCTTCTCGCCATCATCATCATCATCATCATCATCATCCTCTTCCTTTTGTTAATTGGATTTTCCTCGCCCTTTTCTTGTTCTTCCTTTTTTTTTTAGTTACTGCTTCTCTTTTTTTTGCCTTTTATTTCTTTCTTTCCTCGTCCGCCTTTCCTTTGGCGTCACCCTTTTATCCTCTCTTATTTTCACTTTTTCTTTTCCGCTTTGTCCTCTCGAAACTATTGCCTACCTCGGGAAGTTTTATTCGCTTCTTTCTTCTTCTTCTTCTTCTTTTTCTTCATTTTTTTTATTTCTTTTTTTCTTTTTTTACGTCTTGGCATATTCCGCCGGTAGGCTTCTTCCCGGTGGATCCTGATGGTCGGTCCAAGGCTTCTTCCTGGTGGGGCCTGATGGTCGGCCCAGCCCGTTCTGGCGCAGACGAGTGTTTATAGTGGCGCCATCTTGCATTGGCTCATGCTGCCCTCCCGGAGCTCATCTTTAATCCTAGAATCTAGAGTCCGGGTTGATAGGTGGTCTTCTGGACAGCATGTGGGTAGTTTTAAGCCACTCGGCGGCGGGTGAAAAATCCCAGCTTGGTGGCACCGGTCGGGGATTGAACTCGCGTCCTCCTGAACGCGGGGCCGTCTTGCTATCTGTTCAGCCACCGCCTCCCCATTCTTCTTCTTCTTCTTCTTCTTTTTCTTCTTCTTCTTGTTTTTTTTTCATTATTATTATTATTATTATTATTATTATTATTATTATTATTATTATTATTATTATTATTATTATTATTATTATTATTATTATAGAAGCTACATCACAAAATATTCAGGTATCCTCCTCCTCCTCCTCCTCCTCCTCCTTTACCCTTTCTACCACATTTAACAAACATATTTCCCGTTACTTTTTTTGCAATTTTAAGTCTCTTCCTCCTCCTCCTCCTCTTCTACACCATTCTCTTCCAGTTCCGTAAACTAGGCTCTCTCCTTGTCACATTCTCTCTCTCTCTCTCTCTCTCTCTCTCTCTCTCTTTGAACTCAGCCTCTATCTTCCCTCTTCCTCTTCCCTTTCCTACCCTTCCTTTCTTCTCCTCCACCCCCTTCCCTTCATTTCGTCTCCCCCTCTCTTCCCCTTCTCTCTTTTCCTTCCTATCCTCTTCCTTTCCCCAACACTCTAGGCTTCACCATAAACTCTTCCTCCCACCTCCTTCCCCTTCTCCTCCTTTCTCTCCCTTCTCCCTCCCTTCTTTCCCCCCTTCCCTTCCCCCTTCCCTTCCTCCTTTGGTCAAGTTGTGTGGCCTTCCTGGTGCCTGGAAATGAGAGTACAAATTTCGTGTAAAAATGTGGCCTCTCTTAGGGTAACAAAGAGGAGGAGGAGGAGGAAGAGGAGGAGGAGGAGGAGGAGGAGGAGGAAGAGAAAGCAAGTACACGTGGAATAGCAGGCAGCAGAGAGTCAGAGTGGCTTATGACGAGGCGACTTGCTTTAGTGATTTAGGTCTTATGATTTTTTTTGTTTTTTTTTTGTTTTGGTAAACTATTTAGTTTTGGTGGACTTTTTTGTTTTGGTGGACTTTTTTGTTTTGGTGGATTTTGTTTTGTTTTGGTGGACTTTTTTGTTTTGGTGGACTTTTTTGTTTTGGTGGATTTTTTTTTGTTTTGGTGGCCTTTTTTTTATTGGCCTTTTTTGTTTTGGTGGACTTCTTTGTTTTGGTGGACTTTTTTATTTTGGTGGACTTTTTTGTTTTGGTGGACTTTTTTGTTTTGGTGGACTTTTTTGTTTTGGTGGACTTTTTTGTTTTGGTGGACTTTTTTGTTTTGGTGGACTTTTTTTGTTTTGGTGGACTTTTTTGTTTTGGTGGACTTTTTTGTTTTGGTGGACTTTTTTGTTTTGGTGGACTTTTTTGTTTTGGTGGACTTTTTTGTTTTGGTGGACTTTTTTGTTTTTCGTGAGATTTTTTGTTTCGGTGGACTTTTTTTGTTTTGGTGGACTTTTTGTTTTGTTTTAAGAACATAAGAACATAAGAACGTAAGGAGTCCTCAAGAGGCCGGTTGGCCCACACAAGGCAGCTCCTGTAATCCTAACCCCACCTTACCTTACTATCAATGAATTTATCTAACCTCTTCTTGAATGTATCTATGGTATTGGCACCCACAACATGACTGCCAAGTCTATTCCATTTATCCACCACTCTATTGATAAACCAATTCTTGCCGATGTCTTTGTTGAATCTGAATTCATCTAACTTAAATCCATTGCTACGTGTCCTACCTGGTTCTTTAATAACCAAAACTTTATTGACCTCCCCTTTATTAAAGTCCTTCATCCATTTATAAACCTCGATCAGGTCTCCGCGCAACCTTCGCCTTTCTAGAGAGTGTAAATTTAAATGCTTCAGTCTGTCCACATACGGCAAGTTTCTCACCCCCTGAATCATCTTTGTCATCCTCCTCTGTACAGATTCTAACATCTTGATATCCATTCTATAGTAGGGGGACCAGAACTGAACCGTATAATCGAGATGACGTCTAACTAATGCTAAGTAAAGTTTGAGAATGACTTCAGCGCTCCTATTGCTTACGCTCCTTGAGATGAAACCCAGTACTCTGTTCGCTCGATTTTTAGCCTGAATGCATTGAGCCCTAGGACGGAGGTCAGCGCTTACAAAGACTCCAAAGTCTCTCACGCCCAGACCTGCTTAGAGGAGTGTCATCTGAGGACACACACACACACACACACACACACACACACACACACACACACACACACACACACACACACACACACACACATCCAGTGCTTCACCTTCAATCTATGACCTCACGTTCCTACTTACAAGAAACACGACTAACTTTTAAACGCTCACCTTCATCGTAGTGTCCTGGCCGCCTCCACCCTTCTGATCACCACAAGGTATACACGCAACACCGCCGGGCACATACACACACACACACACACACACACACATACACAAACACGTACACACAGTCGCAGTCACTCAAGGAACCACCCTACCGCTGGGACGACGCGCGCCGCTCTGAGCCAGGCAGGGATGACGTCACGGCCCCGATACCTCACTGTTCATGTTTTAATAGTGTACAGCGGCTATGCTCCGATCCCTTTGGTCGAGATGAGGCAATAAGTCAACACGCCGCGCCCTTGGGTCGTTGTTAGTGAGTAAAGGGCTTTGTTTGTGTTGTTTTTCGAGGAATGTTGAGGTTACTCCGCCCTCAGTGACGATATCAGTCACTGAAGCGTATCACACGTATTTATAGTAAACATTTGAACTTAATCAATCCAATCAAACTTAATCGAACATAACCTGAAATAATAAACAAAAAGAACTGATGAGGATTTCAAAAACTTTCAAACCTCAGATTACAGCAATGAAGCTCTTTGCTGTTGGGACGATCCTCTTGGTGCTGGGGACATTTGGTGAACGAAATGGAGAGAGAGAGAGAGAGAGAGAGAGAGAGAGAGAGAGAGAGAGAGAGAGAGAGAGAGAGAGAGAGAGAGAGAGAGAGAGAGAGAAAGGGGGGAGGGAGGCAATGATGAGCGGGAAGGAAGGGGAAACGGAGGAGTTCCAAGTGATGTGACGTTAAACATCCTTGTAACGGACCCCTGAGCCTCGCATCCTCCCTAACACACACACACACACACACACACACACACACACACACACACACACACACACACCAGACTTTACATCCCAATTCCTCGCCGTCGTGTGTGTGTTCCTGTAACGGAGGAAGACCCGAGAGGATTATTTTCCATGCCCGGTCTGTGTTCCGGAGGCCATTCTGTTTTCAATCCCAGAGCGGTTTTCTGCCACACAACCGCAAGTCTTCTTAATTTCATAAACGTTCACTCAACAATTATGAATCTTCTTGTGTTCTGGACGGTCATCGTGCTGGGGCTGGGCCCCCTCGCCGACACCACTGGGGACGCGGGGCTCCGGGGGCTCCCGGAGAAGGAGACCCGGTGTGCTGCCCTGGTGCAGGCCGCACTGAGGGAGTACAGAAAAATTTACGAGGAGGGACTCCAAGATTCACCAGATGTGATGAATCTGATATTGACAAGACTGGGAATCGCTCCGAACGGCACAATTAAGACCGTAGAAAGGAACGTCTTTAATAACACCGATGAAATGGGACATGAAACCGGGAAAAAGACAGTTGTTGAGAAGATGACGGAGACTGCCGCAGTGCCCAACGGAACTGTAACAAAGACTTCGGAAACCACGGTCGATATAGATGAGGACGGTAAACAAAGTGGTGAAAAATCTGTGACCGAAAGTGAAACCATGACGGGACAGACTCCAGATAATGGGACCATAGCACGAACAGTGGACGTTAAAAAGGTATTGGACGAAGAGGGCAATGAAGTAAAGGAGGAAGTTGTTATGAAGAAGGAATTGATAGTACAACCTCCCACCAATACGACTGAGGAAAAGCCGCGGGACAATGAAGACGCAAATCTTATCGGTCCAAAAGTAGGGGCGGACGACAAAGGTGAAAACAAAACCGAGTTAAAACATGATGCCTCAGGAAAGAGCGACGGACCTCAGAAAGCAGAACTAACAGAGGAAATAAAGGAGATTCTGGCCGGCAATATAACGAATGAAGTGTTAGTTAAAGAGAAAGAAGAACAGCTTTCTCCACAGGAAAGCACCAAGGTGACATCTGTGGAAAGGAAGAACGTTACAGAGAAGGATGATGGACTTGAGAAAGTAGAACTGACAGAGGAAATAAAGGAGATTCTGCCCGGCAATATAACGAATGAAGTGTTAGTTAAAGAGAAGAAGGAACAGCTTTCTCCACAGGAAAGCACCAAGGTGACATCTGTGGAAAGGAAGAACGTTACAGAGAAGGATGACGGACTTGAGAAAGTAGAACGATCAGAGGAAATAAAGGAGATTCTGCCCGGCAATATAACGAATGAAGTGTTAGTTAAAGAGAAGAAGGAACAGCTTTCTCCACAGGAAAGCACTATTGTGACATCTGTGGAAAGGAAGAACGTTACAGAGAAGGATGATGGACTTGAGAAAGTAGAACTAACAGAAGAAATAAAGGAAATTCTGCCCGGCAATATAACGAATGAAGTGTTAGTTAAAGAGAAGAAAGAACAGCTTTCTCCACAGGAAAGCACCAAGGTGACATCTGTGGAAAGGAAGAACGTTACAGAAAAGGATGATGGAAAAGATGTCGAGAAAGAAACTGTAATTCAAAAAGAAGTCGAAAAGAATGTGTGTGATAGCGACATCAAAGAGGTTCGTAACGAAAAACATCTTAATGAAACAATTGAAGACTTGAAACACCAAGTTGATGACGTGAAAAACAAGATTAAGGAAGAAAAAGAAAAGGCTGAAGAAACAAATGCTACGCGTAGCCCATGCGTCGTAAAAGAACCAAGTGCTGCCCCTGTCATTCAAGAAGGTAACGTCGTTGAAAAGATAGTCCCTGCTGTGACGCCGGCGATGGTTGCCGAAAAGATTCATCCTACGGTGACGGAAGGGGAAGTCCCCGTTGAGACAAAAGAGAAGGTTGTTGAGCAGGCTGCCCCTTCGGTGACAGAGGAGATCGTAAGCGTCTCTAAGGAGCAAGAAGAAGTCCCTGTTGTGGCAGAAGAGAAGAAGGTTGTTGAAAAGATTATCCCCTCGGTGACAGAAGGAGAAGTCCCGGTAGTCCCTCAACAGGAGGTTGTTGAAAAAGTTGCCCCATCGCCGACGGAAGAAAAAGTTCCTGTTGTGACACAAGAAAGGGTTATTGAGCAGAATGTCCCACAAGAAAGGGTTATTGAGCAGAATGCCCCACAAGAAAGGGTTATTGAGCAGAATGCCCCACAAGAAAGGGTTATTGAGCAGAATGCCCCACAAGAAAGGGTTATTGAGCAGAATGCCCCACAAGAAAGGGTTATTGAGCAGAATGCCCCACAAGAAAGGGCTATTGAGCAGAATGCCCCACAAGAAAGGGCTATTGAGCAGAATGCCCCACAAGAAAGGGTTATTGAGCAGAATGCCCCACAAGAAAGGGTTATTGAGCAGAATGCCCCACAAGAAAGGGCTATTGAGCAGAATGCCCCACAAGAAAGGGCTATTGAGCAGAATGCCCCACAAGAAAGGGTTATTGAGCAGAATGCCCCACAAGAAAGGGCTATTGAGCAGAATGCCCCACAAGAAAGGGCTATTGAGCAGAATGCCCCACAAGAAAGGGATATTGAGCAGAATGCCCCACAAGAAAGGGCTATTGAGCAGAATGTCCCACAAGAAAGGGTCATTGAGCAGAATGCCCCACAAGAAAGGGCTGTTGAGCAGAATGCCCCACAAGAAAGGGTTATTGAGCAGAATGCCCCACAAGAAAGGGTTATTGAGCAGAATGCCCCACAAGAAAGGGCTATTGAGCAGAATGCCCCACAAGAAAGGGTTATTGAGCAGAATGCCCCACAAGAAAGGGTTATTGAGCAGAATGCCCCACAAGAAAGGGCTATTGAGCAGAATGCCCCACAAGAAAGGGCTATTGAGCAGAATGCCCCACAAGAAAGGGTTATTGAGCAGAATGCCCCACAAGAAAGGGCTATTGAACAGGCTGCCCCTACGGCTACAGAAGAGATTGTCACTGTTCCTAAAGGGAACGAAGAAGTCCCTGTTGTTGTAACAGAGGAAAAGGTTCCCGCTGTGACAAATCAGACAGTTGTTGAAAAGATTCATCCTCCGGCGACAGAAGAGATTGTCACTGTTTCTAAAGGGAACGAAGAAGTCCCTGTTGTTGAAACAGAGGAAAAGGTTCCCGCTGTGACAAATCAGACAGTTGTTGAAAAGATTCATCCTCCGGCGACAGAAGAGACTGTCACTGTTTCTAAAGGGAACGAAGAAGTCCCTGTTGTTGAAACAGAGGAAAAGGTTCCCGTTGTGACAACTCAGACAGTAACAGAAGAAAGAGTTGTCAGTCAACGGAGGGTTGTTGAGAAGGGTGCCCCCTCTGTCAACGAAAGCGTAGTTTCCATTCCAAAGAGGGAGGAAGGAGTAGTTTAAAGAATTGCTCCTGTTGTAAAGAAAGCAATTACAACAGAGTAGTGATACCAGGTTGCTGTTTCTCTTATCTATTTCATTGAACCTCACCGAACTAAATCTAACGTAACTGTATTGGCACACAAAATATGACTGCCAAGGCTGTTCCACTCATCCACAACTCTGATCGTAAACCAGTTCTTGCCTAAGTCTACTGAATCTTGATTTATTCAGCTTAAAGACATTACTACATGACCTATCCGGCTCTTTTACATCTTATAGGTATTACAACAAATAATGTATGATTTTTTTAATATTTTTATTAATGTATATTTATTATTTCATTGTATTCATTATAATTTTTTTATTGTTATAATTATTTATTATTATTATTATTATCATCATTATTGTTATAATTATTCTTAGTAGTAGTAGTAGTAGTAGTAGTAGTAGTAGTAGTAGTAGTAGTAGTAGTAGTAGTAGTAGTAGTAGTAGTAGTAGTAGCAGTAGTAGTAGTAGTAGTAGTAGTAGTAGTAGTAGTAGTAGTAGTAGTAGTAGTAGTAGTAGTAGTAGTAGTAGTAGTAGTAGTAGTAGTAGTAGTAGTAGTAGTAGTAGTAGTAGTAGTAGTAGTAGTAGTAGTAGTAGTAGTAGTAGTAGTAGTAGTAGTAGTAGTAGTAGTAGTAGTAGTAGTAGTAGTAGTAGTAGTAGTAGTAGTTGTAGTATAGTAGTAGTAGTAGTAGTAGTAGTAGTAGTAGTAGTTGTAGTATAGTAGTAGTAGTTTTGGTGGACTTTTTTGTTTAGGTGGACTATTTTTGTTTTGGTGGACTTTATTGTTTCGGTGAAAATTTTTGTTTTGGTGGGCTTTTTTGTTTCGGTGGACTTTTTTTTATTTAGGTGGACTTTTTTGTTCAGGTGAACTTTTTTTTGTTTTGGTGGACTTTTTTGTTTAGATGGTCTTTTTTTTTGTTTTGGTGGACTTTTTTTGTTTAGGTGGACTTTTTTATTTAGGTGGACTTTTTTTTTGTTTTGGTGGACTTTTTTATTTCGGTGGTCTTTTTTTTGTTTTGGCGGACTTTTTTGTTTTGGTGGACTTTTTTGTTTAGGTGGTCTTTTTTTTTGTTTCGGTGGACTTTTTTTTTTATTTAGGTGGACTTTTTTTGTTTTGGTGGACTTTTTTGTTTAGGTGGACTTTTTTTGTTTTGGTGGACTTTTTTTGTTTAGGTGGACTTTTTTTGTTTTGGTGGACTTTTTTGTTTAGGTGGACTTTTTTTGTTTTGGTGGACTTTTTTATTTAGGTGGACTTTTTTTGTTTTGGTGGACTTTTTTGTTTCGGTGGTCTTTTTTTTGTTTTGGCGGACTTTTTTTGTTTTGGTGGACTTTTTTGTTTAGGTGGTCTTTTTTTTTTGTTTCGGTGGACTTTTTTTTTTATTTAGGTGGACTTTTTTTGTTTTGGTGGACTTTTTTGTTTAGGTGGTCTTTTTTTTTGTTTCGGTGGACTTTTTTATATATTTAGGTGGACTTTTTTTGTTTTGGTGGACTTTTTTGTTTAGGTGGACTTTTTTGTTTAGGTGGTCTTTTTTTTTTGTTTCGGTGGACTTTTTTTTATTTAGGTGGACTTTTTTGTTTTGGTGGACTTTTTTGTTTAGGTGGACTTTTTTTGTTTTGGTGGACTTTTTTTGCTGGCCCTCTTGTTTTTGTGTGGGCTTTATTTTGTTTTGCGGACTTTCTTGTGCGGGCTTTGTTGTTTAACGGGCTTTTTTGTTTTTGTTTTCGTGGTGTTGTTTTTGTTTTAAGGGCTTTTTGTTTTGATATGTTTTTGCCTCTGAGTCGCTTTCATCACTTAAAAAAAAAAAAAAAAATGGCCGGTATTTTCAAACGCTTCCGCCGCCTTCCACTTCAACAATTTCCAAAGGCCGTCAAGGAGGAAACTAGTCGCGTTCTAATGAGTGTTATTTTTGTACGTTCATGGCACAAAGAATGATCGAACTACCAGAAGGGTCATAAAACTAGCCCAGAAAATGCCCGCAAAACCCCTACGAAGGCCTTGTCGGATGTATGTGCTCAGTCGCTATAGTGTTTAACCTGGTAGCTGCAGGGATCATGTTTCTTAAAGGCCCCTCTAATCGATAATAACGAGGAAAAAATCATCACTCACGCAAACCATTTCATAATATATATCAACGCATTTGTGATCAGTTTATGCATCATCTGTTTTGGGGGTTTACATCATGGCAAAAATGTGGCCCGTCGCTGGTACACGGTAAAGCCACAAATTTGGCCCGTCGCTGCTACCGGGTTAATAGTGTGATCCTCTATCTGCTCATCATGCTGGCACTTCAGGAACCTGCAGGGCGGATTGGAACACGTTTGGTACGGGAACGCGCAAGTCACTCCTGCCGTGATAAAGTATCGAGCGACGAGATTTTTGAATGATGATGATGAGGAGGATGAGGATGATGAGAAAGAGGATAAGGAGAAGGAGGTGAGCCTAGGAGAAAATATTTATTTGTCTTTTTTTAGGCTTGCTTAGGGTAACAAGGGAAGGAGGAGAAGGAGGAAGAGGAGGAAGAGGAGGAGGAGGAGGAGGAGGGAAGGGTTATTGTTGGGACTTGGGAGTTTGCTTGGTGGCGGGAAAGGAAGGGAGGAAAGAGAAGAAAAAGGAGGAGGTTGTTGTTGTTGTTGTTGTTGTTGGTGGTGGTGGTGGTGGTGATGGTGGTGGTGGTTATGGCCTTGGGGAAAGGATGGGGTTGTTGGGGGTCCGGCCGCCACGTCCTCTTGGGGAAGTGCCTGTCAGGGCCACTTGGGAGGAGGAACGGACGGACGCGAGTGGCAGTGACGTGTGTGCCGGGGAGAGCGAGCGAGTGACGGAATGAAGAAATAGATGGAGGATCACAGAGAGCAAGAATCGGAGGAGGGAGCGAAAATTATCGGAGGGAGGAAGAACACAGAGAGGCAGTGAGGGAACTTGAGAATGTGGTTTGCGGTGAAGGCTTTGAGGGAAATGGTTTCTGAATAAGGAAATGATGGAATAAAGACATGAGGAGCAGAATGAGTGAGAGAAACGATTGAAGGATGGAGGAAGAACACAGAGAGGCAGGGAGGGAACTTGAGAATGTGGTTTGCGGTGAAGGCTTTGAGGGTAATGGTTTCTGAATAAGGAAATGACAGAATAAAGACATGAGGAGCAGAATGAGTGAGAGAAACAATTAAGGGATGGGGTAAGAATAGAAAGAGAACTTGAGAGAGAGGTTTGCGGTGAAGGCTTTGAGGGAAATGGTTTCTGGATAAGGAAATGATGGAATAAAGACATGAATAGCAGAATGAGTGAGAGAAACAATTAAGGGATGGGGTAAGAATAGAAAGAGAACTTGAGAGAGAGGTTTGCTGTGAAGGCTTTGAGGGGAATGGTTTCTGGATAAGGAAATACAGGAAATGTGACATGAAGAGGAAAATGAATGAGGGAAACAATTAAACGAGGGAGGAAGAACAGAGACAGGGAAACTTGAGATAACGGTTTGACGTAAAGGATAGTGTGTTGTGAATGAGGAAATGAAGAAATGGAGAACAAAATGAGTGAGAGACAAATGATGGAAGAAGGAATAACAGAGAGACAGAACTTGAGAGAGTGTTTCGTGGTAAAGACTTTGAGGGGAAGTCTCTGAAGAAGGAAATTAGGGTCTGAAGACATGAGAAGCAGAATGATAACAATAACGGACTGAGGGAGGAAGAACAGAGATACAGGGAACTTGAGAGAATGATTTGAGGATAAGGGTTAGTGTATTGTGAATGAGGGAATGAAGAAATGAATAGCAGAATAGGATAAAAAAAAGATTGAAGGAGTGAGGAAGAATACAGAGACAGGAAACTTTAGAAAAATGATTCGAACTGTGGATGAGGGAATGAGAGTATAAGGAAATTAATGGGTAAAGGTGGGTGAAGGGGACCAATGAAATACTGAGGAACTGAAAACGCACTTGAAAATGGGGCCAAGAAATGGGTAGAATGCTTGAAATCAGTCTTGAAATGGGTGAATAATGGGTATTTATGAATGAGAAGTTGATAAGTGAGTAGATTAGTGAAGATAATGAAGAATAGCGAAAATAGATTAAAGGAGAGGATATATAGAAAGAGAGAACTTAAGAATGGTGGAAAATAATGATGAGAACCAGTGGGAGCAGAGAGAGAGAGAGAGAGAGAGAGAGAGAGAGAGAGAGAGAGAGAGAGAGAGAGAGAGAGAGAGAGAGAGAGAGAGAGAGAGAGAGAGAGAGGTGGGTTCAGTAACGTTGTGCTAATGGAGTGAGTGAATCATTGAAAAATTAAAGAAAACTGGATGAAAATTAATATACAGAGAAAGAACTTTATGAATAGTGCGTAAATATATAACTAGTATCCGTGAGTGCTTAAAATGAGTAGAGAGAAGAAATGAGTGAGAGAGGGAAAAAGAATTGGACGTAGAGAAGAAATATGGAGAAGAAACATTTGTAATTAACGTAAAGTGTCGGGGATTAACCGTAGAATTAAACTATTTATGTAGGCGGTGTTCTCTCCTCGTCTCTGTTTATTTGTTTATCAGTCCGTCTGTCGACCTGTTAAACTCAGTCACTGTCTAACTTACTGGCTCAATTTACTTACTTTCTCAATTTGCTCTAACCTGTCTGTCTGTCGGTCGGTCGCTCTCTTTGTCGCTCATTTCCCGTCCGTGTTTTTGTGCTGAATGGATGTTTTGACAAAGGGAATGGGCGAGTGAGAGGATCAAGTAAGGAATGGCATAATATAGGAGAGTAGGAATCGAAGGAAAACGGGAACTGGGAACGGCGCTAAGTAATGGGTAAGGAGAGCGAAAGAGGGAATGAGGGAGTAAAGGAGTGGGTGGAAGAGAGAGAGAGAGAGAGAGAGAGAGAGAGAGAGAGAGAGAGAGAGAGAGAGAGAGAGAGAGAGAGAGAGAGAGAGTGAGAGAGAGAGAGAGAGTATCCTTGAATGCAGACAGGGAATAGATCTAATGCCTGCACTGAGCGAGCGAATGTGTGAGCGGGCCATTGTGCAAGTGAGTGAATCGGAGGTGTGTGCAGCAGCGGGTGAGGATCGAGCGAGGGAGTGACTGAGTCGGTGCACAGAGAAAGCATTTGTGCAGTGCTGCCAACTCAAAATTTATAGATCCGCTAGGATGGCCCAAAAAATCCGCCAGATGATAGGTGAAGCTATGCAAATTTGCCGCTAGATTGGACTTGAAAATCCGCCAGTTACTCTTGTCAATTCTAAAAAAATTTCCGCTAGATTGACATGAAATTCCGCCAGATCTAGCGTAAAATCCGCTAAGATGGCATCACTGCATTTGTGTGGCTGGACCTCGCTCGCAACGGTGTCAGATTGCCGTGCTCGGAACATCCTTTTTACTGGCTTCTGACACTTAACTATCACCATGAGACATGAGAAATTAACGACTGTAACGATGAATATAAGTAAATCTAGGTATTGTGGCCCAGGAGATAGTTTTGGGGGTGTAAATAGGCAAAAATAAGAGGCTGAACACGACCATCTGGCAACGCTGCTCGCTCGTGGTATATCAAGTAAGCTGTGGTCGCTATTTTGAGTTGCTTTCGTCCCTTACATCAATCAGTTATAAAGGCCAAAAAAAGAGGTCAAACGCGTCCACATTAGTGTTTCTTTACGTTCATGGTGCAGGAAATTTGTCAGACTATCAACAGGGTCATGAAACTACCCATGGAAATGCCCGCGAATCCTATGAAAGCCTTGCTAGATGTAAGTGATTGGGTGCCGAAATGTTTCAGAAGATGGTCCTGTATTTTGAAAAGCTGCTGGAAGAGGCAAACACAAGGCAGGAGGAGGAGGAGGAGGAGGAGGAGGAAACAAACAATAGCTAGAGGGTAATACAAAAACACGAACCATTTCAAACACACACACACACACACACACACACACACACACACACTGATTGATAGAAAAAAGTAATACATAAAAGAAAACGGAGAATACAAGCTTCCTCACTGCCTCGAGCAAGAAAGAAAACGTTAAAAACTACACCTTTTCTCGCATAAACTTCACTAATTACTCAAATCCTCTGGGAAAGAAAAAGAAAAGGAAAGAATCGAAATGCATGAATAGCAAGTCACTTTTGCAGTAACGAACCACAGCAATGAAGAAACAATCGATGAAGTGTTCTTTTAAAAATGGAGAATTATTATTATTATGTAAAATAGGTGTGATTTTGGGGTAGTAGCATTTTAACGTTGGCAATCACGGCAGCGTCTGAAGTGTGTGTGTGTGTGTGTGTGTGTGTGTGTGTGTGTAGAGGCTAATTTATGGTGATGTTTAAGAGGACTGACGCACGACCACAATTTCTAGCATTATTTATCTATTTTTCTTGTGTCAGCACGAGTCATAATGGAAGAAAAATAGGCGGTTCAAGACGTCTAAAAAGGAGCAAGGAGTAGAAATAAGACAGTTAGTAGAGGAAGGAGGAACTAGAGGGAAGGAAGCAGAAGGAGGGAATGGAGTTGGAATGACTTAAGCTCTGCGTCCCCTTCCGCCTCCCTCTAGCTATCGACTCTTCTTTAATGGCCCATCGCCTTATTAGCATTCCGTTGTACATTACCGCAGAGAGAGAGAGAGAGAGAGAGAGAGAGAGAGAGAGCCCGATAAACAATAACTACACCAGAACAACTGACGAGCCTACACCATACAACTGTACACTCCTACCGTCTCTCCTGTACCCTACCTGTACCTTCACCACTAACCCACTTCCTCTTCGTACTATACCCTTGATTAAAAAAAAAAGAGAGAGAGGTTGAGGGAATTACAGAAAGGGTTCGCGTCGTTATTCTGAGACAGCCAAGTTGACTAATGATGTATGTATGTAAAGGCCTGATGTGAGGGCCGTTTTGTGGCTGTGGCTGAGGTGGAGCTGCCCTTTGTATACTCTCGTGAATCTCCCTTTCCACCGTAAAAGCCTAAGTACCTCATGTGATGGCTTCTCTGATTTGTGAGTCGTAATATTTTTTTTTTTTTTTTTTTTACAGCAAAGGAGACAGTTCAAGGGCACACAAAAAGCAAACATTAATAAAAAAAGCCCGCTACTCACTGCTCCTAAAATATGTTCCCTACCCAGCCCTTGTTGTGGCGGGAAATGGCAATAGCTGATGTGTATCTAGTATGTGCTGTATGTGCAGAAACAGAGGGAAAAGAAGTAGGAGAAGAACTTTTTATTGCAGTCAGTAGTAGTAGTAGTAGTAGAAGTAGTATTAGTATTAGTATTATTAATATGTTGATAAATCGAAGTTTCTCCTCCTCTCCCTCCTCCCTCACTCCTTAGCGTGTAGGAAGGTACTCCCTCCTCTCCAGAAACACACACACACACACACACACACACACACACACACACACACACACACACACACACACACACGTTCTCGGCCCTCTCCACTCTCTCTATTCAAGAAAATCCTTTACTTTTTTTTATGCAGATTTTAATTATTTCCACTTTTTATGCGTTACAAATTGTTGCAGTTCTCTTTTTCCTTTCCTTTCTTTCTCTTCTTTCCGCATCATTTACTCTGCTTATTACCAGTAATGACTCGTTTTTTTACCCTTGCCATAACACACACACACACACACACACACACACACACACACACACACACACACACATTGGGTTCGTTCTGTAGATGCCCCGCCCCGCCCCCCCCCAAAAAAAAAGTTCATGCATTCATTCATCTCTCTCGCCCAAATGTTCCCTTTAAGACAAGTCGTTGATTAGAGTGGAAAGTGAAAAAAAAAGAGCATATTGATTGGAGGGCCCATGGCGCTGCCCCGCTCTTGTCCCCTTATTGGTCTGGCGGCGGAGGAAAGGAGCAGGAAGCAGGAGAGTAGGGGGGGAGAGGAATTGGAGGGAAAGAAGTAGAAGTAGTAGTAGTAAGAGAAGGAGGAGGAGGAGGATGGGAGGAAGCAGTAACAGGCAGGAGAGAGAGGAGTAGGAATGAATTGAAGCAGAAACGAAAGGAGAGAGAGAGAGAGAGAGAGAGAGATCATCACAACTACGCAGCTACACTCTCTCTCTCTCTCTCTCTCTCTCTCATCCTGTACTCGTTTGCCTATTTATTTCTTCTCTTCCTGACTTATCTCCCTCTTTTCCTCCCTCCCTCCCTTTTTCTCTACCCCCCCTTTTTTCTCTACCCTCCTCCTCCTTCTCCCATTTCTCTTTCCCCCATCTGTGACCTTCTCCGTTTCCTCTCCTCTCCCTTCATCTATAATAATAGCCAAATGGGAAAGTCAAAATCAGTGGGAGATGTGTCTTGATACTCTTCCTCTTGAAAGTGCTTAAGTCGTAGGCAGGGGGAAACACAGACACAAGAAGGCTGTTCCGGAGTTCGCCAGAGAAAAGAAATGAAAAACAGATGCTGGTTCACTCTTGCATAAGGGATCTGGATAGCACAGGAATGAGAGAGAGTAGAAAGACGTGTGCAGCGGGGCCGAGGGAGGGGTGATGGCATGCAGTCGGGAAGTTTCAAAGAGCAGTTAGCGTGAAAGTATCGATAGAAGAAAGAGAGGCAACAATCTGGCGGCATTTGGAGGTAGGAGACTGTCTGTAAGAGGAGGGGAGCTGATGAGACGTCAAACCTTTGTCGCTACTCTGTCCAGAAGCGCTGTATGTGTGTGTGTGTGTGTGTGTGTGTGTGTGTGTGTGTGTAGACCCCCGCCCACTCCCACATATGATAGATAGGCCTAAAAGGAAATTAATATGAAAGTACAGAGATAAAAATATAAACCGTAGGAGGAATGTTGCAGTTAGGTTCTTATGGTTTATACGACTACTACTACTACTACTACTACTACTACTACTACTACTACTACTACTACTGCAGTTTACTATATATATTCATCCTAAACATTGTAGGGTCGTTTCAAATTTAGTTCTGTCCGTCTGTCTGTTATTTCAAGCGGGAACTATTTGATTATGAAGCAGCGAAGTAATATAGTCACAGGTATGCTGAATAATATACTCTCTCTCTCTCTCTCTCTCTCTCTCTCTCTCTCTCTCTCTCTCTCTCTCTCTCTCTCTCTCTCTCTCTCTCTCTCTCATGATTGCTTTTCTCTTTTTTTTCTTCTTTTGTTGTAATTGTGAAATATTGTGTTATCTCTTCCTAAGTCTATTTTGCACTTGTCCTTTTCTTTCCCTTTTTTTGCCTTCTCTTTCCTTCTTTTCTTTGACGTGTTTGTTTAATTTTTGGTCCAGTTTCGTCAGAGGATGTTATGATATATATTTCGGTGATGTGAATATAGTGGTAATAATGATGATGATGATGATGATGGTGATGTTAGTTGTAGTGGTAGTAAAAGTTTTAGTATTTGTTGTAGAAGTATTTTTTTTCTTCTTTTTCTTCTTTTTCTTCTTCTTTTTCTTCTTCTTCTTCTTCTTGGAGGTGGAATAATGCTAGTAATGACAGGACTTGCGATAATGATAATATTCATAGAAAATAATAATCGTAATAATAATAATAAAAAAAGATAATAACGCTAGAAATGATAAAGATAATCGTAATAGATATAATAATACAGACAATACTAATCACCCGCACGTTCGCTCATCATTCAAAATAATATCATCTAGACTCATATTTGAAGCTGTGACTTTAAAGACAATCCACTTTTTTTTTTTTTCCATATCTGTACAATTTTCTTCAACGTACTTCATTTAACCACCCCAAGGCCATCATCGTCATCAAATCATCACCATCAAATCATCATTGAGTAGCGGGCTTTTTTTTTTCTTACATTTGTTACCTTTTTTTATGCCCTTGAACTGACTCCTCTGCTGTTAAAAAAAAAAAAAAAATCACCTCTCCCCCATCGAACCTTCTTTCACCGCCATCATAATCATTTCAGTCCTCTTCCTCGTCTTTCTGGCTCTTCTTTTGAGTGTTCTCCCTGATGGGCGTTCTTTGATCCCTCTTCGCCCTCTAAGACGTCCCCGCAGCCTTTTCATTCTTGCTCTTTGGGGTCCACAGGGGCATTCTTCGATGGGCGCACTTGTCCTGCCGTGAATGTATACTTATATGTAGGGAGAGACCTGCTTCTTATCCTTCCTTGGCTACTCATTCACCTTTTTTATTTTCATTTCTGGGAACTGGTCGGTAGTATAGTAGAGATTGCAACTGATGTAAGGCTTTAACGACGATGACGACTACTACTACTACTACTACTACTACTACTTTTTTTGTTCTTGTTCTCGTTCTTCTTCTTCGTGTTCGTCTTCTTCTTTCTCTTTTTTATCTTGTTGTTGTTGTTGTTGTTGTTGTTGTTCTTGTTCTTCTTGTTCTTCTACTACTACTACTACTACTACTACTACTACTACTGCTACTAGTTCCACCACCACCACCACCACCACTACTACTACTACCACTTCTACTACAAGTTTAATTATGCATCATCTTCCTCGTTCTTAATATTACATTTCCGCAAGGCGACGGCGCTGAATAATGTGTTGTCTTAAGTGGAGGATGTTGAATATATAAACATCTG
>NW_026111273.1:0-18573 GCF_024679095.1 Eriocheir sinensis | reverse complement strand
ATGTGAGTAATTTTCATTTATATAGTTCAGTTCAGTTTTTTTTTTATTTTTTATTATTATTTATTTATTTTTTAGCTTCTTCCCAGATACCAGTACAGATAACTCTTGATTTACGCGAGTTTGGTTTACGCGTTTTTTAAATAACCCTGGGTCCAAAATCCAAATAAATGTTTAATTTACACGTATTCTTCACTTATACGCGATATTTTATGGAGTGACCACCAGATGTCTCACGCAGCTGGACTCACACGGCGCCGCAGCCACACAGCTGAGCTTAGTTCTTTCCGTGCGCCACTTGAACAACAATACAGTACCCACGCTGCCACGGTACTCAACAACAACAACATCCTCGCTGCTGTGCTACCATGAGGGGAAGGGCAGCCAGAGGAGGATCCACGAGAGGGAGAGGAGTCAGAGTGATACAGTAGGCAATAAAGATACAAACCTGCCTCTTGTTTGATTTACATTGTTTTTGGTTTACACCACATCTTCAAGGACACAATACTCGCGTAAATCGAGAGTTACCTGTAATGACAAATGTTATGACCAAATTGATAAACATACCCTTGCTCCTCTTGCCTTTCCTCTCCTCCTCCTCCTCCTGCTCCTCCTTGAAACTATTATCCATTTTCAAGTCAAGCTTTGTAATTTGTGCTTAGCCTGTCTACATACTCATTATGAGGCGTATAGTGTAAAAGGGGTGATCTGCCATTTTATTGTTTTGAGAAAATCACATTTCAAGAAAAGTTTTCAAAATTGACTGTAACTCTGCTATTTATTGGTGAATTTCAGCAATTTATGTGTTAATAAAAAGCTTGAAACAAAAGCCATTCAACTACAGAAAGAAAATTACCATGATAGCAAGAATTAGCCTACCTTTCAGGGTGAAAACATAGATTGTTGGAGCTACATGTTCAGAAATTCTAGGTTTTGGGACACTTTCCTTTTGTATTTGATTATTTATGGATTGGTTTTGATGTTTTTAGTCACTAAAGATACCTTTCTTCAAGGGATATTTGATTATGTTAAAGAAAAATAACCCAAAGCATAAAAAATAGAACCTCATTCTATAGGTCTAATAAAAAAGAAATTGGTCAGTTTCCCTCCATTGTTTATGTTGAAAATATAGGTACAGAAGGATGCTGACTGTGTAATGTCACAGCCATGGGAGTAGGGAACGATTACCGCATTGGCTAAGCCGCTCGCCTCTTTTAAAGAGACTGCCACACACTACACACCCCACGCCGGGCGAGTTTGACAGGAAAATCACGCAACTTTAGCCTTATGAATCATCCCCTCTAAGGTTGCCTTTCCCTTAGCTTGCCTCACCACATGATGCAGCATGAATTCAGCTATCAGAAGCTGCCAAAAACTCAATGCCGCCCGATTTGGTATGGTCGTCCCTTTTACACTATACACCTCTTATGAAGAAATGGGAGAACTGTGTGATGGGGAAGGCAGTGTTCATGTGCACTTATTTATTTGTTTATTCTCTTCAATATAAAGCAGGAATACACTTTTCTGCAGTAATGTTTTGAGTTAAGTTATGCCTCATGTCTGGAGGGAAAGTACGTCATTGATGTTAGTTGTATTTTTATGGTTAATTTTATCCAATTTTATCACTGAGGGTTTCATTTTTGTCATTTATTCATCACAATTGTCACCATTATGAGGGAGCATCAAAGCTTCAAAAACTGATCTTATTTCATGAAATCTGTAAAAAGCCATCAATCCATCAAATTTTCCAAATGTTTTCTTTTTGTTAAAAACAGTATTTTCCATATACCTTATCAATGTCTCAAAAAGTTAATAGCATTTCAGTGCTTCAAAATGAGAAGTTATTGATGTATAAAATAATACATATGTTTTCAAAGTATCAAATTATCAAAAGTCATCAAAGCATAAAAAATCCATGTTATCTAAGCATTAAGAACTTACTCCATAATGGTAGGGAGTGTTACGACTGTAACAGTGATACATCATGGCAGCCACTGCTAATGCAAATACTACTACATAAGCTAGTGAAGCAGTGTGATTCAGTAAGCTTGAGTCTGGTTCTATATGTAATCTCTTTTCATGATCAATTTTGATAATGTGAATATGGAAATATCATATTGCAGTAATGCAACACACTTTACATAGTTTTTGCATTAATATGAACAGTACTGAATATTTTATAATAATGCAAATTTTTTCTAATTATATTAAAGCAAAAGTATGTACTGTAACAATTTTTTTTCACTGAGTTTACATGTCAGTGTGCATGGAACATAATAATAAGCGTATAATGTGGATGGGATGGCTGCCTTTTTGTATCCATCTTAGCATTTTTTGGTGTATAGTCCTCAGTATTTGATAAGCCCATTGGTGAATTCTTACATTCCATTCTCTGCTCTCCTTCCCCACACCATCACATCCCTCACACCATCACCACCCTCAACCTCTTAGGCAGGCATAGGCCTAAATTATAACTGCATTGCACATAGTGTTGTAAAAAATAAAAACTATTTATGAGGATATTTGTGCCTGCTGGCCACCCTCCCTTATCATTATTATTGTTAACTTTTCACCGATGTTCTCATTTCTATTATGATGGGAGATGTTCAATGACTCCCTCAATGTGTATCCTTCTCATGAACACAGTTCATTTTTTGGTCTGCCTGGTGATTATGAGCAGCCACCTCAATGCCTGACACTTCCATGTGCCTCACTTTCATTTCTTCTCATCACTTGTCTGTGAACCATTATCAGAGAGTATTGCTTAGTTCATTGACTGCCTCTTCTTGCTACTACAGCTCTACATATACCATTCCTCCATGCAATACCAGGTATGTATACATCAACATCCTTCTGTTGCATTTTATCAGTACAATTTTCTGCTTCTTGGTCAGACATGTAACAGCACAGATCCAATACAATTCCTATATATCTTGCCTCGATCTTCAATTGGGTTGACTATGCATATTAATCAGTAACCCAGGTATATCCACTTCCATTCTATGCTGCTGGTACTTTTTCTCTGACTTCTTTCCATTCGATTCTCACTGTCCATTATGTTTCCCAAGTGACATGACTGCTCTATTCAGTGTGTCCAGGACCTTTTCCATCCTTCATATTTTTTAAACCTTTACTTTTATCATCCTCCTGATCATTTTCATTCTTATCATTTAATAGTTTCAAAATATATCTTCCACTACTCTAACCTCTACATCTTCCACTTTTATTTTGTCATTTTCATATTTAATAACCTTGCTGCTTACAGCAGCACATGAGTTCAAATTTAGTTCCATTCCTCCACAGCTTCCCTCTTAGATATACCATCCTGTCACTTGACCTCCTCTTTGTACCAGCTCATATATTTTATTTTCCTTTCTCTTTTTTGCCTTTGTTTTGTTTTTCCAGTAATCTTATGTTGGTCCACACCATTCCACAGGTCTCTCTGAAATTCTTTTTCATGGTCACTCCTTGGGGCTTAGACCTTTGCTTCAAGAATATTTTCCTGTTAATTGCTTCCATTCTCCTTCATAAGCTCTCAACTTTGCTTAAAATCTATAAGCAAACTCATCAACTCGTGTATTAAGTTCCAAAGCTTTATTCTCTTAACTTTTTTTTTCTTCTTATGTTGGAGATCGTCACACCAGCACTCAATATTCTGGGCTGTCAAACATTCGTTTGGAATCATCATACAGTTTATCACTACATGCATCTATCTCTCATCAACAGCAGATTTAATTTTGTACCTCTGATTCCATACTTATTGATAGGTAATTTGTTTCTCCTTGTTTATATTTCTCTTAAACATTCAACATCTTCAGGTTTTTGCATGAATTTTAAACTGTCTTCATTTCTTCCATGGTCATAATTAACCACCCATTGTCTCCTGAAATCCTTCAGTCAGCTCACTATATTGTGTGTGAATGAGCATGCAGCCTGGTGATTATTCTCACTTTATGCCCATAATGGTTGCCAGATTTGGAGTCGTGTCGGTCTTTTTTTTTTTTGGGGGGGGGAGGGGAGGAGGGAGCTATAGAGTGAACAATTTCATGTCTTGTATACCCTGCATGACATGAGACAATTAACCCTCCACGTGTTTCTGAGCATTGGACCATCGTACGATAGGGTTGCATAGGTTGGCTCCCATGAATTACACATTCAGTTAAACTTGCTGTAATGGAGATTATGACTTAAAACACATCATTCCCATGTAGTTAATACAATTAACAATATAAGCTAAATATTAATACAATAACGTGCCACAGGGCTAGATAAAACAATTATGCTGATGAAGGGTACATGCTGAGACCATATTTATGAAGGGGAGAGATCAGCCCTGCCAAAAAAGATAAAATATGCCTTAAATAAACAACAAAAACTAGATGCCTTATGGCACATAGCGACATACAATATCGATCCCCTTTGCATCAGGCACTGCCTGTTAACTACCGAGTTCTTTATTTTTCTTTTGGGCTGTGACTGACTCCATGGCCCACCGACCCCTGTCCCTATACTCCCCTGAGGACGCCGAGAGCCTAGGACAAAAATACTTATTGAGATAGGCAGCACGCATTCAGCGGGTCATATCCACTTGAATCGTAACTGTACGCACACACGTACGCCTATGAACCTTGCTGAGTTCATAGTGACGCAGCCAGCAAAACCCTAGCTGCACCAAGGAGACTATAGACCCCTTGCGCTGCACCGACCCTCCTCCCTGAGCCGGGAGTCTGGAAAAAAAAAAAAAAGCGTGCCATCTGCTTGAACCGTTAATTAATGCACCCATTCACGTACGTCTATGAATTATCCTTGTCGTCAGTAAGTTGTCGAGTTCATAATGACGCAGCAAAACCTCTGCCTTCACACGCGCTGCACGTCTACATCTATTAAATGGCCTTGACTCAGGGACGGAGGGAACATGACACAGCGAGACACCTTCACCCTGTATAGAGTCCTAGATCATGCATGCAGCCAAACTGCAGACTGTTGCTCCCTGTGCTTGTCTCAGCTAGGGAGTACAATGACGCGGCAAAATGCACTCTGCTGTCAAGAGAGAGAGAGAGGCCTGTATACGCATTCCTCTCGATGTTTTCAGCTGGGAATATAGTATGAACGTTTAGTTGCGCGGCATGCACCGCCTTCCTCCCTTGGGGTATATCCCCAACGAAAACCAACAAAAAATACAAACAAACAAACAAAAAACGTTCAGCCTGATGTTCTTGTGCTTGGGCTCAGAGTACGATGACGAGGCAACAAAAAAACTGCTTTCATAAGAGAGAGAGAGAGAGAGAGAGAGAGAGAGAGAGAGAGAGAGGGAGAGGCCTGTCACTCCTCCTCTGCCTCTTGGGTCCAGCCTGAATCAGCTGTTCACTGTTCAGTGTGGCAGCAGCAGGGGAAGAGTTGTGACGCAAGCCGTTTTTGCTGTCAGACACGAGCCACACAGCACACACCACACCCTCCTGCGCCAGACAGTCAGCTGCACGTGAGTGAACGCTGTGGAAGTTAAGAGAATAGGTTCATATAAATATTTCGTGTCCTCTGGGTGACGTTTTTTCAAGGTCATACGGCCGCGTCCGCACATTGCCGCAATGGTTCACCTCCTTAATTGTTTGCTGCATGTGGTTGCCAGCTTAAGTCTTTGTATTTGTAGCGTTTATTTTCATGATCAATTGACTTGTACGTGGAGTGTTATTACCACGCAGGTAGTGTAATATTGTAGGAGCTTTTCGTAATGGCATGTTAGAATTTGTACATAGAAGGATGACAAAAATGATTCAAGGAATGAGAAACTTGCCTCATGAGGATAGACTGAATCATTTAAATCTGCACTCTCTATAGAAAGGCGAAGCTAGGTTGCAAGGAGACCTGATTGAAGTCTATAGTACATGGATGAAGGGCTTTAATAAAGTGGATTTCAATAGGGTTTTGGTTGTAAAAGAATCAGGTAGGACACGTACCAATGGTTTTACGTTGGATAAATTCATGTTGTGGGTGCCAATCAATACCATAGATGCATTCAAGAAAAGGTTGTATAAATTCATGGATAGTGAGGTACGGTTGGGTTATAGGCTTACAGGAGCTACCTTGTATAGGCCAACCGGCCTCTTGCAGACTCCTTACACTCTTACGGCGGAATTTTCAGTGAAGCTCTTCCCTCTTCGTCGAAGCGTCGCTTAGAGAGTGTGTTTCCGTGAAGAGATATTTTCAAACCCTAGTTTCTCTTCCCCCTTCGAAACAATCTTTCCGTGTAGTGTTGGTACTACTGCAAATCAAACAAACGTTGAAACCGAACATTTATGCATTTTAGTATACATATAATGGAATTTATTGTGTGGCAAGTACTTTATGCAAGAAAAGCTGATACAGTGACATACACTATATATAGCAGAAAATTTACATTGATGGGTTTAATTGGGTGGTATTCGTGGCTGTTTGCTTTGCTCTGATATCGTTCCGTTACCTGTGGGCGAACTTAGGAGACTCGTTAGAATAAACTGCTTTTATTTTTATTTTCCTCCTGTTCCATGGGATCTCTTTCTCCTTCGTTATTTCTCCCTTGTAAATATATTTTTAACTAGCCTCCTATCAGTGGTGGAAAAATGGTATCATCTATATTGCTGAGCTTTTTTTAAGGGCTCCACCCACAGGTGACGTCACGACCAGCCTTAGCCCTATCAGTGGGGTGAAAATGGTATCATCTATAATATTGAGCTGCTAAGCTCCACCCACAGGTGACGTCACGAGTTTGAGATTGGCTGTGGGAAGCCCTTCGAGTACCATACCACCACATATCCATACAGACTTTTGAAACATTTCGCCCGGAGGCCGAAGCCTAGCTGTCAGTCCGTCACTTTAAATTTGACCAGCACTCTTCAGCCTTATGGTTTGGGGTGCCGCCCTACAAGCAACAAGGAGAACTATTTATGAATGGTTAGTCTGAGGCGGGGGCATGCTAACAGAGGTGGTTCCAGTGTTGGGCTTAAATTATCATGGGAACCGTGAAGTCTTGAATAAACAGAAAAATAATGTTTCTCGCATTGTATGACTTTTATATAAAGGCGAAAATTTAAATTGTTCTATACCCAATTAATAATACAGTAACATGGAAAATGTTTTATTGATAGCGAAGAGCGGGCCTTCCGGCGGAATTTTCGATGGCTCTGTAGTTTTCCTCTCGCGTCGCTTAGAGGGGTGTGTTTCCCGTGAAGAGATATTTTCGACCCTAGTTCTTCTTCCCCTTCGAAACAATCTTTCCGTGTAGTGTTGGTACTATTGCAAATCAAACAAACGTTGAAAACAAAACATTAATGCATTTTTACATTTATTTCTAATGGTATATAAGTATATTGTACTTTATAAGCAGTGCTTGATACAGTGACAATACACTATATATATATAAAAATCTCTTACATTGATGGGTTTAATTATTGGTATCTGTGGCTATGTTTGCTTTGCTCTGATATCGTCCTGTTACCTGTGGGCGGAGCTTATGAGACCTCGTTAGAATAACTTTTATTTTCTTTATTTCCATGAGAGTTATTTCTCCCTATAAATATATTTTTAACAGCTTTAGAGCTCCTGGGGTGGAAAATGGTATCAGTATTGCTGAGCTTTGCTAAGCTCCACACAAGTGACGTCACAGGTTGAGATTGGCTGTGGGAAGCCCAGCAAATTTGTCCCAGCACTCTTCATGCTTATGGTTGAAGTGCCTGCACCCCAAACGGCCAAAAGGAGAACTGTTGTGAATAGTTGAGTCTGAAGGGCAGGCATACAGCTTGAGGTGCGTTCCAGTGTTGGCTTAAATTATCATGGAACCGTGAAGTCTTGAATAAACAGAAAAATAATGTTTCTCGCATTGTATGATTTTTTATATAAGGTAGAAAATTTAAATTGTTCTTATACCAATAATACAGCAACATGGAAAAATGTTGTAATAAGCATAAATGTGCGAAGATAATGCGAAGAGCGGGGCTTCACCCTCTCTTCTTCAGAGAAGAGGAGAAATTTATTTTTTCTTTCCCGCTCGCCGCTTCGCGCGCTGCATCAAAGACACTCCTCGTCACTGAGCATACCATTTGGTCCACGAAGCCTCGTTTCCTCGCGGGAAGGGGGAAGAGAATCACTGAGAATACGGCCGTTCACCTCTTCGTCAAGAGAGGAAATTAGTTCATTTCTTTCCCGCTCGCCGCTTCGCGCGCTGCATCAAAGACACTCCTCGTCACTGAGCATACCAATTGGTCCTGGCCTCTTTACCTCTTGGGAAGGGAGACGGTTTCGTTTCTCAGCGGGAAGGGGGAAGAGATTCACTGAGAATACGGCCGTTATGTTCTTAGTATAGGCCTATCAAATGTCTAGCTATACGTCCCATCAACAGGATTTTTTTTATGTATTTCTAGTGTTGCGTATCCTATTTTCTCATTTTTAGACAGTAAATCTTAAGAATCACCACTCCACCCCTCCTATCCCCCAAGACAAGCCTGGGGAACTGTGGGGAACCGGGGTGTTGGGGGGGGGGGGGAGCCCATATCACTGAAAAATGACCTTCCAAAATTTCCCTTGAAAAATCCCTAAATCAGAAAAAATTCCCTAGTCTCTAAAGTAAGGAAAATCCCAACCGTATACTCACATGCGTGGGCTAATCGCTAACCAAGCATACCAACGCTAAACACCCAAAAACAGCCCTGAGCCATGACTCAAGGTCATCCGGGACTCGGGCTGAACAGGCCCAGGCTATACCCGGCCCTCAGCACGGCAGCCGTTGGGCTGCGTGTTCTAAAAAAAAATAAATAAATAAAATAACCACGCGTGGTGGACCTGGTCTCACATGCGTGGACTAGTCGCTAACCAAGCATACCATCGCTAATAATGTGTGTAGAGGCGGTTGTGAAACAATAACAATGGACTTAGAAAATCCAAGCCACCTAACTCTATAATTAAAGAGGCTTGCCCCCCTGGCCCCTCCCCAAGGTAAAACAAATACGAAAATGCATTATAATAATAATTCTTTCACGTGCTAAATTACTATGAATATTGGTTTGGAGTGAGTGGTTATTCTTAAGTTTTGCCTCAGAAAATAAGGTGGTGAGATAACTGCGTTCTATGAGGGTTGGTAGCTGTTACATTGACCAGTATTCACGCAGGCAACCAGCAACATATGTTACACCGACCAGTATTTACGCAAGGAACAAGTTAAAATTCAGGTAGTGAAGAGCTACCGAAAGTGGGGTGGTGACCATTACATTGACCAATATTCACGCAAGCAGCCACTACTATTTTGTTTGTAACGAGACGTGTGAAGTAATTTCCTCCTTAAGGTTGGGCAAGTAAACCAAGTATATATTACAGCGACCCACATGCATGCATTCAGCCATCATTATTCGGTTAGTAGAGATGTATATGAATACTTATTGCAGGGCCAGTATGATATAACGCTACAGTCTTGGGCCCTGGACTTGATGGGATTGCTCTTGGCTAAGTGAGATAAATGTCAGTCGTCATGAATGAGGTGAAAATACAATACTGCTAACATGTAGGCTATAAAAGAACGTGATCGGGATCGCAATACTATTTTTTTCACCATAATTGGTGCCGTTGTTTACGTAAAATCGTATTAATTAGGAGTGTAGAATTAATGCTGAAATATCGTGGAAACTCTGTTATTAATGTGTCCAGATACAAAAAATTTACGAATTGTTCTGGGAGTGGGACGTTATGATAGACGAGAGAGGGTTCTTAAACAGCCTATAATATTATCACAACCTGTATCATAAGCCGTGCTATCACGTATTGTTACATAAAGGGACTAAAAAATAAAAGATTAGCTAATTTACGTAATAAAATCTTATCACTGATCAACACCTCACAAACTCTCAATTGCTTGCTTGACCCCCCGGGCTCTTCAATGAAGTTATTTAAAAGTAGTCCCGTAAGAAAAATCGCATCCCAGAGATAAAGTTAAGAGATAAGCTATTAAAGTAGCTCCGGCAACTCATTCTTATCACTGAACTACACTTCATGAACTTCTTTCGTGACACTTCATTATGTCTTTTGGGGTATTTTGTTGTTCTAGGCAGTCTATTTTAGAGAGCGACTACTCATACAATGAGAGATATTTTGCCTGTCTACATTAATTAAGAGGTGTCGTCATCCCATCTTGACGTTTTTTTATTTTTTTTATTTCAACACAATTTCGTTACTATCCGTCAGAATGTGCCGTTAGAAAATGATGGTGGAATGTTTCATTCGTAGTCATCGTAGCATGGACACTCAGTAAACGATGTAGCCTGTGATATAGGTGGATCCAGGGCCCTGGGTGGATCAAGGCGGGCAGCATGCGTACGACACACACACACACACACACACACACACACACACACAACAGAACAGATCAGGCATGGACGTGACTATCGAGATGTCCAACAAGCAAAAAGGGAAAAGACACGAATAACACACACACACACACACACACACACACACACACACACACACACCGCTCCGGTAACTCCGTGGTAGAGCTCTGCGCTGCCAGACTTCACGGTCTCTTCGTTGAAAAGTAGCATAAAAAGTTCGGAAGTTGTAAATAGTACCAAAACTCGTCTACAACATCACATTAGTCCGAAGATAGTCACTTGGTAGGGTAAGTTCGCCAATTAGTACGCGAAAATCGGCGATTTTTTTTGTTTACGAGTTCTCACCAGAAAACCGGGAGGCGTAGAATGTTGGGTATGGGGTGAATTTGTAGGGGAATGATGGGCCTTTATCTCATATAAAGGAAGTTTAGATACATTCTTTACTTTTAGAGAGGGGAGGGTTGAAAGTGAGTGCGTACGAATTATTCCAAAAATCCTATTAGTACGCGCATCCTCCAATTAGTACTCAATGGCTTCTGATTCTAAAACATACTCCAGTATGTTATAGACAGGAGTCTCCTGACCATTTTATGTTAAATGATGTTTGTCTAGAAATGCATGAGTACGGCTCTACCTTACTCGTACGTAAAAATAAATAAAAGAAATTATTAAAGGGCGATCGATTTAAATAGCTGGGATTTAAACGATGCAATCTCCGCCGGTGGTGGATGGTCTCAAGGAGTTTTACGGTCAATTATACATGGTATTAGATGGTTCCAGCTTTGCTAAGCAAAACACGCAGTTTTAATTTTTTGAAGAAGAAAAATCAGGCAAAATACAACAAAAATCGTAAATGATAATATCTTTTATCATGTGATTTTCATCTTTATTGTAATTAATCTTAAGTAAACTTGAACTTTTCTCATTTCTTACTAATCTATAAATCTCTTTCCCTCCCACTCGCACCTTTTCTCTCCCTCTTTCCTCACCTTTACCTTACTCTCTCTCTCTCTCTCTCTCTCTCTCTCTCTCTCTCTCTCTCTCTCTCTCTCTCTCTCTCTCTCTCTCTCTCTCTCTCTCTCTCTCTCTCTCTCTCTCTCTCTCTCTCTCTCTCTCTCTTCTTTTCCCATCCCATTTCCTCCACTCATTCATTTCCCTGGTTTTCTCATTTCTCACACCCTCTTATCTTTTGCCTTATCTCTCATTATATCACTCTCTTCCTCCCTTTCTCCTTCCCCATTAGATTATATGAACACACACACACACACACACACACACACACACACACACACACACACACACACACACACACACACATTATTATTATTATTATTATTATTATTATTATTATTATTATTATTATTATTATTATTATTATTATCATCATCACTATTACTATTATTATTATTATTATTATTATTATTATTATTACACACACACACACACACACACACACACACACACACACACACACACACACACACACACACACACACATAAACAAAGGGGAAATGAGAAGGGTGTGGGGAGGGAGGGGCAGAAGAGAGAGTCCGGTCATGTACTGACGGAGGCCCTGACCTTACTCTCCCTTCTGCCCCCCCCTCCACACACACACACACACAAAAAAAAAGGAGGGGGGGAGGGAAATGAGAAGGGTGTAGGGAGGGAGGGGCAGAAGGGAGAGTCAGGTCATGTCCTGACCTGACTCCCTTCTGCTCCTCTCTACACACACACACACACACACACACACACACACACACACACACACACACACACACACACACACACACACACACACACACAGGGGAAATGAGAAGGGTGTAGGGAGGGAGAGGCAGAAGGGAGAGTCAGGTCATGTCCTGACCGAAGCCCTGACCTGACTCCCTTCTGCCCCCCCCCCCCCCCACCCACACACACACACACACAAAGAGGAAATGAGACCTTGACTTTTCTGATTTTTCCACCATCTGGCTAAGACTTCATTGTCATTCTATTTCTAAATACATCTGTGCTGTTTATCTCTTACCTAACTCTACTAACTATGTAAAATTCTTTGACTATTTGAACTCTAAAGTGGAATACATCTTGACCCACTCTCCCTTTGCTGAAATCTCAATCTTGGGAGATTTTAATGTTCACCGCCAGCTTTGGCTTTTATCCTCTTTCACTGACCAGCCTGGTGAACAATCCTACAACTTTGCTCTCCTCAACGACATAGAACAGTTGGTTCAGCACCCTACACATATTCCCGACCGTCTTGGAGACAGACCCAACATGCTAGACCTCTTCCTTACCTCTAACCCTTCTACCTACTCTGTCAAACTGTTCTCTCCGTTGGGCTCCTAAGATCACAACCTTATTTCTGTATCCTGTCCTATCGCTCCTGTACATCCTCTGGACCCACCGAAGAGGCGATGCTTCTGGCATTTTGCTTCAGCTCGGTGGGACGACCTGAGGATGAACTTTTCCGATTTCCCATGGAATGATTACTGCTTCCAGGAGAGAAACCCCTCTGTGTGTGCCCAGCGCATCACCGAGGTGATTGTCTCTGAAATGGAGGCATACATTCCACGTACTTTCTCTACTCCCCATGCTAAAAAGCCTTGGCTTAATCACGCTTGTTCTCGTGCTATCAAAGATAGAGAGGCAGCTCACAAAAGGTACCAGAACCTTCGAACTCCCACTAACCATGATCTGTACATTTCCGCCCGGAATCGTGCCAAATCTTTTCTCCGACTTACCGATAACTCCTTCATCCATAGAAAATATAAACACCTTGCTTTCTCTAATTCTTCCAGAGACTTCTGGCATCTAGCCAAAAATATCTCCTCCAATTTCACTTATTCCTCTTTCCCTCCTCTCCTTAACCCTGACGGCAGCACTGCCGTCTCATCTATCTCTAAGACTGAACTCTTCTCTCAAACTTTCTGTAACAACTCCACTCTGGACGATTCTGGGCATATTCCTCCTACTCATCCCCCCACTAACTCTTTCATGCCTGTTATTATGATTCTTAAAAATGATGTCTTCTATGCCCTCTCTGGCCTCAACTCTCAGAAGGCTTATGGACCTGATGGAGTGCCTCCTATTGTCCTTAAAAACTGTGCTTCTGTGCTGACACCCTGCCTGGTCAAACTCTTTCGTCTCAGCCTATTAACATCTACCTTTCCTTCCTGATGGAAGTACGCCTTCGTACAGCCTGTGCCTAAGAAGGGTGACCGTTCCAATCCCTCAAATTACCGCCCTATAGCTTTACTTTTCTATCTATCTAAAGCTTTTGAATCAATCCTTAACCGGAAGATTCAAAAGCATCTTTCCACTTCTAACCTTCTATCTGATCGCCAGTATGGGTTCCGCAAGGGGCGTTCTACTGGTGATCCTCTTGCTCTCTTAACTGACTTTTGGTCATCCTCTCTTAGCCGTTTCGGTGAAACTTTTTCAATTGCGCTAGACATATCGAAAGCTTTCGATAGAGTCTGACATAAACCTTTACTTTCTGAACTACTCTCCTACGGATTCTATCCCTCTCTCTGTACCTTTATCTCCAGTTTCCTCTCCGGCCGTTCTATCTCTGCTGTGGTAGACGGTCACTGTTCTTCTCCTAAACCTATCAACAGTGGTGTTCCACAAGGCTCTGTTCTATCACCCACTCTTCCTATTATTCATCAATGATCTTCTTTCTATAACAAACTGTCCTATCCACTCATACGCTGATGACTCCACTCTGCATTATTCAACTTCTTTCAACAGAAGACCCTCTAAACAGGAATTACATGACTCCAGGCTGGAGGCTGTAGAACGCCTAACCTTAGACCTTGCTATCATTTCCGATTGGGGTAGAAAGACCCTTCTGTCCTTCAATGCCTCAAAAACTCAATTTCTCCACCTATCAACTCGACACAATCTTCCAAACACCTATCCCCTATTCTTCGACAACACCCAGCTGTCACCTTCTTCAGCACTAAATATCCTCGGTCTATCCTTAACGTAAAATCTTAACTGGAAACTTCAAATCTCCTCTCTTACAAAATCATCTTCCTCGAGGTTGGGCGTTCTGTATCGTCTCCGCCAGTTCTTCTCCCCCGCACAGTTGCTATCCATATACAGGGGCCTTGTCCGCCCTCGTATGGAGTATGCATCTCACGTGTGGGGGGGCTCCACTCACACAGCTCTTCTGGACAGAGTGGAGTCTAAGGCTCTTCGTCTCATCAGCTCTCCTCCTCTTACTGATAGTCTTCTACCTCTCAAATTCCGCCGCCATGTTGCCTCCCTTTCTATCTTCTATCGATATTTTCACGCTGACTGCTCTTCTGAACTTGCTAACTGCATGCCTCCCCCCCTCATGCGGCCCCGCCGCACACGACTTTCTACTCAAGCTCATCCCTTTACTGTCCAAATCCCTTACGCACGAGTTAACCAGCATCTTCACTCTTTCATCCCTCACGCTGGTAATCTCTGGAACGATCTTCCTTCATCTGTATTTCCTCCTGCCTACGACTTGAACTCATTCAAGAGGAAGGTATCAGGACACCTCTTCTCACGTAATTGACTGCTCTTTCGGCCACCTCTTCGGATTCTTTACAGGAGCAGCGAGTAGCGGGCTTTTTTTATTGTTGTTTCCTTTTTTTGTCTACTTTGCTGTAAAAAAAAGGGAGGGAGGGGCAGAAGGGTGAGTCAGGTTATGTCCTGACCGAAGCCCTGACCTGACTCTCCCTTCTGCCCTTCCCTTCACACAAACTTGCTTGCTTGCTTGTGGCAGTCCATCGATGTCGATGACGACACCGGAGATTGGTGTTGAGTCCTATGCAGGAGCCATACACCTTACCACACCTGTGGGAGGGATGTTGTCCCACAGTTGCGGCTCCTAGGTTGCGTTGGTGTCGTTGGATACGTTGCTCTGCTGTTTTTTTTTTTTTTTTTGTTTTGTTTTTTAGTTCTCTTGTTCGATTCTGGTGGTTCCATTTACACATGCAGCCCTCCAGGCTTGCCTGTCCGTCGCCAGTGTCTCTAGGTCTTTGGGTTGGATGTTGCACTTCTTTAGAAGGGTTTTGCATTTATCTTTATAACGCTTCTTTGGACCTCCTGCAGTTCTACCTCCTTCACTTAGTTGGCCATATAGCATTAGCCTTGGTAGTCGATGTTGAGGCATTCTGATGGTGTGACCCAGCCAGGGCAGGTGTCGCTGTGCCAGGAGGGTTTCTCTACTGCAGGTCTGAGTCCGATGGTAGAGCTCGTCGTGGGTTACTTTATCTTTCCATGTCACTCCCACAATCCTTTGGATGCATCGGATGTTAGTCTGACGTCTGTATAAGGTCCATCCCTCAGAGCCGTAAAGCAGTGTGGATATGCATACAGCCCTGTACACAGCAGCCTTGGTGTCGACTCGAAGGTTGTTATTTGAGAAGACCCTTTCTCTTAGGCGGCCAAAAGCAGCGGAGGCAAGGTTTACTCTCCTCTGAATTTCTAGATCATGAGAGCAGTCAGAGGAGACATGCAACACTGCCCAAGTATGTAAAATTCTCTACTATTTTTATGGGATCTCCATTGATGTGAAAGTGAACAGGTACTTCTGGGGGGGATATACACTGGGCACAAAAAAGGAAACAATAATAAAAATGGCCGCTACTCGCTGCTCCTAAAAAAAGAATCAAAAGAGGTGGCCGAAAGAGAGGTCAATTTCGGGAGGAGAGGTGTCCTGATACCCTTCTCTTGAAAGAGTTCAAGTCGTAGGCAGGAGAAAATACAGATGAAGGAAGATTGTTCCAGAGTTTACCAGCGTGAGGGATGAAAGAGTGAAGATGCTGGTTAACTCTTGCATAAGGGGTTTGGACAGTATAGGGATGAGCATGAGTAGAAAGTCGTGTGCAGCGGGGCCGCGGGAGGGGGGGGGAGGCATGCAGTTAGCAAGTTCAGATTAGCAGTCAGCGTGGAAATATCGATAGAAGATAGAAAGAGATGCAACATCGCGACGGAATTTAAGAGGTAGAAGACTATCAGTAGGAAGAGGAGAGCTGAAGAGACGAAGAGCCTTAGACTCCACTCTGTCCAGAAAAGCTGTGTGAGTGGAGCCCCCCCACACCTGAGATGCATACTCCATACGAGGGCGGACAAGGCCCCTGTATATGGATAGCAACTGCGCGGGGGAGGAGAACTGGCGGAGACGATACAGAACGCCCAACCTCGAGGAAGCTGATTTAGCAAGAGAGGAGATATGAAGTTTCCAGTTGAGATTTTGAGTAAAGGATAGACCAAGGATGTTTAGTGTTGAAGATGGTGATAGCTGAGTGTTGTCGAAGAATAGAGCATAGGTGTTTGGAAGATTGTGTCGAGTTGATAGGTGGAGAAACTGAGTTTTTGAGGCATTGAAGGACACAAGGTTCCTTCTACCCCAATCGGAAATGATAGCAAGGTCTGAGGTTAAGCGTTCTGCAGCCTCCAGTCTGGAGTCGTGTACTTCCTGTTGAGAGGGTCTTCTATTGAAAGAAGTTGAATAATGCAGAGTGGAGTCGTCGGCGTATGAGTGGGTAGGACAGTTTGTTATGGAAAGAAGATCATTGATGAATAACAGTAAGAGAGTGGGTTATAGGACATCCCCTGTGAAACACCACTGTTGATAGGTTTAGGGGA
This sequence comes from Eriocheir sinensis, assembly GCF_024679095.1. NCBI lineage: Eukaryota > Metazoa > Arthropoda > Malacostraca > Decapoda > Varunidae > Eriocheir > Eriocheir sinensis. The sequence continues at coordinate 1,603 of NW_026111273.1, read as the reverse complement.
AGAACAGTGACCGTCTACCACCGCAGAGATAGAACGGCTGGAAAGGAAACTGGAGATAAAGGAACAGAGAGAGGGATAGAATCCGAAAGAGAGCAGTTTAGAAAGCAAAGACCTGTGCCAGACTCTATCGAAGGCTTTTGATATGTCTAGCGCAACTGAGAAAGTTTCACCGAAACGGCTTAGAGAGGATGGCCATGAGTCAGTTAAGAGAGCAAGAAGATCGCCAGTAGAACGCCCCTTGCGGAACCCATACTGGCGATCAGATAGAAGGTTAGAAGTGGAAAGGTGCTTTTGAATCTTCCGGTTAAGGATTGATTTCTGTTTTCTATGCATTGATTTTTAAACCCATTGCAGAGTAGGTAGATGAGAAAGTATCAAGCATAGTTTGAAGTGATACAGCATCATGTGCAACAAATGCACAGTCATCAGCATGTTGTAATTCTATTATTTGGGTAGCGGAGAATTTGGCTCTGGTGTGGAAGCGGCGGATGTTAAAGAGGCTGCTATCAAGTCGATACTGTATGGTGACACCAGCATCTCTCCCAAGGGCAGCCTGTGCCAACTGGGTCAAAGCTAGCAGATAAATGTTGAAGAGAACAGGGGCGAGTACACATCCTTGTTTAACTCCCACCTTCATATCAAAGAGTTTAGATTGTGAGCCACAGACCTGGACCCGGGCTTGCATCCCGTCATGCAATTGCTCTAGGATCATCAGATATTTTGGAGGAACTCTCATTTTTTCAAAAAGTTTCCATAAAGGGGAACGATTGGCAGTATCATATGTCTTTGTTAGATCGACAAAAGCAACAAACAGATTATTGTTTTGCTCTCTTGCCTTCTCCTGAAACTGACGCAGACAAAAGACCATGTCTGTTGTGCTTCTGTCTTTTCTAAAGCCGCATTGACTCTCAGGGAGATTTTGTTCAGCTAGCTGTGTGACTAAGCGGGAGTGCATGGTCTTCGCTATTGATAGGAGCGATATACCTTTGCTGTTGCCACAGACAGCTTGATCACCTTTTTTTTCTTGAAGATAGTTACAATGTTAGCATCTTTCAGCATTTGGGGTACCTTCCCAGCTGTCCATATTTGGCATATTATCTCGTATATACGTACCTTTGGGAGGTACCCTCCCCTTTTGAAGATTTCTGCTGGAATACCATCGGGTCCGGGACTTTTAATGTTTTTTTGTTTTTTTTAAAGTCTCTGATGGCAGTGAGAACTTCACTTAGGTCTGGGGTTGTATCTAGTGTTTCCAAGGGAGGGAGGTTAGGCAAGGTATCCAGTATGTGAAGCAGGGTGGGGTTTGCTTGGTTAAGCAGATTGCTGAAATGCTCTGCCCATCTAGAGATGATTTGGTCGTTGTTTTGGTAGAGACTTTCCATCTGCTGATCTAACTGGGTGGGTGTTGTGTTTTCTTGCTCCGGATATTCTTTTTGCTGCATTGTAAAAGCCGTGTGTGTTATTGGCATCAGCAAGCTGTTGGAGTTCAAGAGCTCTGTCTTGCCACCATTTGTTTTCCATGCTTCTCAGCTCTCTTTGCACTTCAGCTCTGATGTTTGTGAGCTGAGACTTAAGTGCTACAGACTGGGGGTTGTTGAGATAT
>NW_026111272.1:585132-594487 GCF_024679095.1 Eriocheir sinensis | reverse complement strand
CTTTCTTGAAGTTATACAAGATAATTTCCTTAAGCAGGTAGTTACTGAGCCTACCAGAGGAGATAACATATTAGACTTAGTCCTAACCAATAATGGGAACTTGCTACGTGAGCTGGAGGTGGGCGGAGAGTTAGGAAATAGTGACCACAGAACGGTTCGTTTTAGCTTAGACTGGGCGGTAGCCCGCGAACCAAACCCAGTGTTAGTGCCAGATTTCAGAAGAGCAAATTACGAGGGGCTTCGAAAACATCTTGAGGGGGTAAACTGGGATAATTTAGGGATTCATGAGGGCCAGAATTGCGGATTGGAGAGCCAGGAGAACCAGGTAGAAATGTCTTACAATAATTTAGTTAGAGTAATAGTAGAGGGGCAAGGACAGCATATACCACAGCGAACACTTAGACAAGAAAACAATGATCCTAAGTGGATGACTCGTGGACTAAAACACGAGATTGGGTTAAAGAAGGGAATTTATCAGAAAATAAAGAATGGTGAACCACATCTCAGGGGCCGGTACGTCGAACTATCTAGATTAGTTAAGAAAAACACCTGGATAGCAAAAAGGAACTATGAGATCAAAGTAGCAAATGAGGCGAAAAGTAATCCTAAGGGCAGATGTATAGAACAGAAACACGGGAGAAAATTGGACCGCTGAAAACAAACACAGGGGAGCTAGCAGAAAATTACGGAAATATGAGCACATTGTTGAACGACTACTTCCTTTCAGTATTCACACAGGAGGATCGAACGACTATACCGGAAAGAGTTCAGGTGTACGAGGGCGGGGATGGCGATAAATTGAGGGATATAATCATTACCAGGCAAGTAGTTCAGGATGAGATAGATAAGCTTAAGAAGAACAAGTCGCCAGGTCCTGACGGGATATTTCCGAGGGTATTAAAGGAATTAGGTGATGTACTCAGTGACCTACTAACCGACATCTTTAAGATGTCGGTAAATACTGGCTATGTGCCGAGCCTATGGAAAGTAGCTAATGTGACGCCGATTTTTAAAAAGGGGGACAGATCAGTTGCTTCAAACTATCGCCCAATTAGCTTAACATCGGTTATAGGCAAGATGCTGGAGTCCATAATAGCCAGGAACATTCGGGAGCATCTAGAGAAACATACCTTAATTCACGACTCGCAGCATGGGTTCACGAAAGGTAGGTCATGCCTCACCAATCTCTTGTCCTTCTACAATAAAGTATTTGAGGCGGTAGACAGAGATGAAAATTATGATGTAATCTATCTAGATTTTAGTAAAGCGTTTGACAAAGTTCCTTACCAACGACTGTTGCTTATAGGCTCACGGAGTAGAGGGTAAAGTTTTGAACTGGGTCAAGGCGTGGCTTAGCAATAGGAAGCAAAGAGTGCAAATCAATGGTAAAAGATCTGACTGGGGATGTGTTACGAGTGGGGTCCCACAAGGTTCGGTATTAGGTCCACTTTTGTTTATTATTTATATCAATGACTTAGATACAGGAATTAGTAGTGATGTTAGTACATTTGCAGATGATACCAAGATCGGTAGAGTAATTGAGTCAGATCAGGACGCTAGTATTCTCCAAGGTGAACTCAACAGATTGTATGACTGGGCGGATAAATGGCAGATGGATTTCAATGTAGGGAAGTGCAGTATTCTGAGTGTAGGTAGGAACAACCCCTCACATAACTATTGCTTAAATGACACTCTCATAAGCAGGTCTGGGTGCGAGAGGGATTTAGGGGTCTTAGTGAGCTCTGATCTCCGTCCAAGGGCACAATGCATTCAAGCTAGAAATCGAGCTAATAGGGTACTGGGATTTATTTCAAGGATCGTAAGCAACAGAAGCCCCGAAGTCTTCCTCAAACTATATTTAGCATTAGTTAGACCTCATCTTGACTATGCAGTACAGTTCTGGTCACCTTACTATAGAATGGATATCAAAATGTTAGAATCGGTGCAGAGGAGGATGACTAAGATGATTCAGGGGTTGAGAAACTTGCCATACGAGGAAAGACTCAAACAGTTAAACTTGCATACTCTAGAAAGGCGAAGGGTGCGTGGAGACATGATCGAGGTTTATAAATGGATGAAGGGCTTTAATAAGGGAGACATTCATAAGGTTTTGTTGGTAAGAGAACCGGGTAGGACACGAAGTAACGGGTTTAAACTGGATAAATTCAGATTCAACAGGGACATAGGCAAAAATTGGTTTACAAATAGGGTGGTGGATGAGTGGAATAGGCTTAGCAGTCATGTGGTGAGTGCCAATACAATTGTCACATTCAAAAATAGACTAGATAAATTCATGGACAGCGATATTAGGTGGGGTTAGATACAAGGGATCTTAGGGTCAAAGGAGCTGCCTCGTATAGGCCTACCGGCCTCTTGCAGACTCCTGCGTTCTTATGTTCTTATGTTCTTATCATCATCACCATCATCACCATCATCATCACCACCATCATCATCATCACCACCATCATCATCATCACCACCATCACCATCATCACCATCACCACCATCACCATCACCACCATCATCATCACCACCATCATCATCACCACCATCATCACCACCATCATCATCACCACCATCATCACCACCATCATCATCACCATCATCATCACCACCATCATCATCACCACCATCATCACCACCATCATCATCATCATCACCATCATCACCATCATCATCACCATCATCATCACCACCATCATCATCATCACAATCACCATCATCACCATCACCACCATCATCATCACCACCATCACCATCGTCACCACCATGATCATCACCACGATCTTCATCAACATCATCACCACCACCATCATCATCACCATCATCATCACCACCATCATCATCACCACCATCATCATCACATCATCATCATCACCATCATCATCATACACCATCATCACCATCATCACCATCATCACCATCATCATCACCACCATCACCATCATCACCAAAAGGAGGAAGAAGAGGATGAAGAAGAGGAAGAGGAAGAAGAGGAGGAAATAGAGGAAGAGGAGGAGAGGAGGAAGAAAGAAGGAAGGAAGAGGAAGATGCATAAGAGGAGGAAAAGAGGAAGAAGAAAAGGAAGGAAGAAGAAGAGAGGGGAGGAAAAGGAGGAAGAAGCTAGAAGAGGAAAGAAGAGGACGAGAAGCTAGGAAGAGGTGGAAAAGTATAGAAGAAGAGGAGGAAGAAGGAAGAAGAGGAGGAAAAGGGAAGGGACAATAAGGAGGAAGAAGAGGAAGAAGGAAGAAGAGGAAGACTAGGAAGAGTAGGAAGAAGAGGAAGAAAAGGAGGAAGAGGATGAAGAAGGGAAGAGGAAGAAGAGGAGGAAATAGAGGATGAGGTGGGAGAGGAGGAAGAAGAAGAGAAAGAGGAAGAGGAGGAAGAAGAAGAAGAGCAAAATCAAGAAAAGGAAGAAGATGAGAAGGAAGAAGAAAAAGGAAGAGTGAGAGGAAGAATGAGGAAGAAGAGTAGGACGAGAAGCTAGGAAGAGGAGGAAAAGTAGGAAGCAGAGGAAGAGGAAAAGGAAAAGAAGAGGAAGAGGAGGGGAAAAGAGGAAGAGGGAAAGGAGAAAGAAGAGGAAGAGGGAAGAAGAGGGAAGGAAGGAGGAAGAAGAGGAGGAAGGAAAGGAGGAAGAGCAGGAAGAAGAGTAAGAGGAAGAAGAGGAGGAAATAGAGGAAGAAGAGGAGGAGGAGGAAGAACAGGAAGAGGAGGAAGATGAAGAAGAAGAGGAAGAAGGAAGGGAAGAGGAAGAAGAGGAAGAGGCAGAAGAAAAGGAAGAGGAAGAAAAAGAGGCGAGAAGCTAGCGAGAAAAGGAAAAGGAGGAAGAGGAGGAAGAAGAGGAAGAGGAAGAATAAAAGGAGAAAGAAGAGGAAGAGGAGGAAGAAGAAAAGGAGAAAGAAGAGGAGGAGGAAAAGAAGGAAGAAGGAAGAAGAAGAAGAAAAGAAGGAAGAATAGGAAGAGGAGGAAAGAAGAAAAGAAGGAAGAATAGGAGGAAGAGGGAGAAAAGGATTTTTTATTTCTTGAGAGTTTCTTTTCACTCATTATTCACTATTGCTTTACACCATTGATTAGGTTCCAGTACTTAGTGTTCACGAGCGTTATTGTTGTTCAGAAAAATCAATACGATGCTGGCTATACGAGGGCGAAAAATCTCAAGGGGTCGGAACGTATAGGGTTAAGACGCTGTACATTTCAAGATCGCCATCAAGTGATTGCCCCGGAGGCCTGTAAGTGACAGATATATTTAAATTGACTTTTGCAATGTTTACTCGCACGCACAAATGTTCAACGTTACTGTTTCTTGGTGTTTTGTCAGTAGGTTGCAAGTAGCTTTTGACAAAAGGGCGACACCACCCCTCTACGGTTTACGATCATTGTTGAAGAATCTGTAGCCATCTATGTTGTATTCGGAACTTAAATCAATATTAGTGGTGTCGATAAATGTTTCGGTTATAGCAATTACGTCAAAGTTTTCTGTCAGAGCAAGACATCGCAGTTCATCAAATTTGTTTCTTAGGCTACGCGCATTGAAACTAAGGACTCTTAGGTTATCTTGAAGCTTGGTAATAGAGGTACTGGAGGGTTCAATGTTACGAGTCTGTTGCGGTGTGAGGTGTCTATTTACACGGGCGGGATGGAAGGACGTGGCTGAGAGTCGTGTTTTGTTGTTCGGGCGTTACGTACGGCGTTGTTGAGGAGCCTTCAATATCTGTCTGCCCCGATGGGGGACAGGTGTATGCCGTCCCTTTGGAAAAGTCTACTCTGGCCGTAGAAATCGTTCCAGGCGTTAAAGAATTCGACGTCAAGCTCTCCGCAGAGAGTCTGCAGGCGGTTGTTGAGGCTGAAGGCCTTACTGTAGAAGTCGCCCTCATCCCATGTCCGTGGTAGAATTCCTGAAATCAAAATATTAGGGGATTTAGTCTTATACTGCTGGTTGAGCCTACGGTACTTGTCCAGCAGTTCCTCAGACCGGGTCGTGGTGACGTCGTTTGTACCTGTGTGGAGAACAAAGAGTGAGTCATTAGAGGCCACAGCGGAGACCTCGTCCAGTGCAGCTGTGATGTCATCAACACCAGCTCCAGGATAACAGTAGTTACGCCTACGACGGGGGACTCTGCCACAGAATTCAACCACCTGATGGCGAATCATAGAGTCACCGACCAAGAAGGTGCTCTGTTCCTCGAGAGAGAGAGAGAGAGTGCGTGTGTGATGTGTATGTGTGTGTGTGTGTGTGTGTGTGTGTGTGTGTGTGTGTGTGTGTGTGTGTGTGTGTGTGTGTGTGTGTGTGTGTGTGTGTGTGTGTGTGTGTGTGTGTGTGTGTGTGTGTGTGTGTGTGAGAGAGTCAAAGAGAGAGAGAGAGAGAGTGTGTGTGTGTGTGTGTGTGTGTGTGTGTGTGTGTGTGTGTGTGTGTGTGTGTGTGTGTGTGTGTGTGTGTGTGTGTGTGTGTGTGTGTGTGTGTGTGTGTGTGTGTGTGGGAGGGGTGGGTCTAGGAGTGGATGTAAATTTGTGTATTTGTGTTTCAGTGACGGTGTGTGTATATGTGTGTGTGTGTCTGAGAGAGAGAGAGAGAGAGAGAGTGTGTGTGTGTGTGTCTGTCTGTGTGTGTGCCTGGTTTTTTTTTTTTTTTTTTTGTGTGTGTTATGTGAGTTTCTGTGTGTGTGTGAGTTGATTCTTTCCACATTGCAGGAAGCTCACATCACATGCAAACGAATGCAGGAAGAAGGACACAGCCCGCACCTGTCCCCTGGTACCAAGTGTATGTGTTTGTGTGTGTGTGTGTGTGTGTGTGTGTGTGTGTGTGTGTGTGTGTGTGTGTGTGTGTGTGTGTGTGTGTGTGTGTGTGTGTGTGTGTGTGTGTGTGTGTGTGTGTGTGTTAATTTGGACAAGGCGGGATGCTCATATCACTCGCACACCCATGTGATGAGCAGGACAGCCACCTGTCCCCTGGTACCCAGTGTGTGTGTGTGTGTGTGTGTGTGTGTGTGTGTGTGTGTGTGTGTGTGTGTGTGTGTGTGTGTGTGTGTGTGTGTGTGTGTGTGTGTGTGTGTGTGTGTGTGTGTCTGTGTGTGTGTGTGTGTGTGTGTGTGTGTGTGTGTGTGTGTGTGTGTGTGTGTGTGTGTTTAGAAGAGCCTCCATCCGGAAGGGAGTTACGATGGGAACAATCGGTTAGATTGTTCGCATTGCAATTCATCGGCCCCTGCCGGAACGCCGATGACTGTGGCACTCAACCATATCTTTTACTATACTACAGATAAATAATACAAAAAACTAAAGAATTATACATAAAGAATAACAAAATAAAGGACGAGTTGGGTCTTATGTGGGGCGCTGCTGGCATAGCGCTGCTGCGTTCCCGCGGATCACTGCGAGGCTGACCCGCTGCCGCAGCCACTCTGTTTCCCGCTTTTCCCTCGTCCTCTCTCGGATGCGCCTGCCGAGAGTCTTGATGAGGTCGCTGAAGGCGGGACCGAGGACTCCGGTCGTCTCCACCGTCAGCGGCATGAAGTCATACCGCTGACCGAGGTCGGCGTAGCGCTGCCGTTTCCGGGCCTCGGCGGAGCGTGCGGCAGCGCCTGCTGTGGTAGCGCAGTCGATGAGGTGGGTGCTGCCGAAGGTGTTCACGCAGGTGGCGTCCCACGCTAGCATCTTGCCCTGCGTGAATGGGTAAATAGTGATGCCGTCGGGACGGCGTCCATCGCCGCGGTCTAGACCCCGCGGCACGAGGATGGCCGCCACACCGGCAGATGACAGTGCCCTGTACACCACATCGTTGAGGGCTGCGTGGCGGGGCAGGCGACCGGGGTCTCTCTTGCAGGACAGGTTGTGGTGTCCCAGCCTGTCCGCCATGGCTCCACAGCGACACCGGTGGGGCTGCTGTGTGGACTCCCAGTCGCAGGGCTACTCCTGTCCGGACCGCCTCGTCGGGAGGAGAAGCCAAGTCTCTCGACGGGAAGGGCCGAGAGCGCCGCTGTGAGGAGCCCGGGCAGCAAGGAGCCGCGCTCTGTCAACCTGGTTAGCGTGGGACAGAAGATTGGATAGGCGGTGTTCGGAGGCTGCCTCGTCAAGGTGGCGCTGCTGTAAGGGCTCTTCAGGGTTGAAGGTGGGACATTGCGTAGCCGTAAAGGCGTCGATGGCGGATGCTAGGGGGGCCGGTCTGTCGCCGGTGGGGCGGCGGTTGATTGTACAGACCAGGTCTCGCGTAGCATCCACAGACGCAATGTGAGCAGCGCCACGTCAGCCAACCGTCTGAGGCCCAATCCTCCCAGCCGAAGTGGGAGAGAGGCTTGGGTCCAGGCCATGTCGTCGAGGGCCACGTTGCAGCTACGTGATGTGGCATCCCATAGCTGCTGGTCTATGGCCCCAAGGTCATCCCCTGTCAGATATACCGGTGCCGCACGCATGAGGTGGGTGGCTCGCGGCACAGAAGCATACCTGGTCAGGAAGAACAAAGCCATATGGCTGCTGATAAGGCTAGTTCTATGAATGAGGGTCTCAGTCAGGCGTTTGATGTTATCCAGCGCTTCGCCAGCGGAGTCTGGGTGAATGGGGGCTCCAAGAAGAGAGGGGCTGTTGATAGGTGTGGATCGGGCTCTGTTTAAAAAAGCGTCGAAGGTGGTGAGGCCTCCAGCGTTGCCGTTGCTGGTACTTGGGGCAACGTCGCCGATAATGCCAGTACCAGCGTTGTCTCCCCGGGGTCCAAGGTGAGTGACCTCACACTTCAGTGGGTTGACCTCCAACCCAATGGCGCGGAATGCTGGAATTATACGTTGCAAATCGGCCGCGACTGTGGCAACAGGTCCAGCGAGCGTGCCATCGTCCAGATACCAGACGTTTAGTGGAGAGCCAAGAGATTGTATGATGGGGTCCACCGCCAGGGCGAATAGTAGCGGTCCCAAGGGGTCACCCTGCTGCACCCCGCGACAGGATGGGATGCAGGCTGTTCCAAAATGGAGGGGTGACGGCTGGGAATAAGCTTGAGTCACCAATGGCGCTGCCATGGGAAAGCGTCTGAACACTTCACGCAGCACTGCAGACCTGTGTATCGTGTTGAAGGCGTTGGCGACGTCCAGCTTGATGATGACGGTGTCGGTTTGCTGAGCGTGTGTGTCGGCGAACTCACGCACCGCGTGAACGGCCGCCTCGCAGCCCAGGCGCGTTCCTACTCCTAGCTGGGCAGGACACAGCTCAGGTGAGAGGGCAGAGGACATACGTTTGGAGAGGAGTTTGCTGGCTAGACGGCGATAAATTGTGCCAACTGCAATGGGCCGCAATCCTCCATCCTTTTTCTTTAAGGCAAAGAGGTTGGCACTGAAGAAGGCTTGCCTTGCGGGTTCAGGTATGTTTCCTGCTAGGGCGGCATTGCAGAGTTCGGTGACCGCCACTATAAGACTTTGTCCTGCTTAGTCTGTGTTTTTCGTTACAAGTTGCTGTAAGTGCATGGGCCGGATGCCGTCAAGGCCGGCAGCAGAGCCTGGGGAGAAGGCGTGGATGGCAGCCAGCACGTCCTCTTTAGACACCTCGAGGTGGCCAGGGTCTGTGTCGGATAGCTGGTGCAGTGGCTCGTCGCTGTCTCCCGGTGGGTGTTTGGTCTGGAGGGCGGCTAGAGTGTCCGCGCTAGGGGGTGCGACGCTGTCTGAGGTGGTGAGGAGTCGAAGGGCAGCGCGTATATCTCCGTCGGCGCACTTTCTGGTGACGCGCCTTGCCAAGGCTTCATCGGTGTCGGTTTCAGTGGAGCCGGATGGTCTTAGAGCTCTCCGTTGTTCGAGTGTCGGTGTCGCGGGGGTAGAGATGCATGCGAGGGGACTATGGTAGGCATATGAGAAAAGGCGCCACCATGCTGTAGGCGTGTGCTGCTCAAGGGCTGCTGTGATGGCGCTGGCCAAGCCGGAGGCCACGCGGTGTCGCTGGCCGCGTGGAACATGTCGCAGAATCCCTTTAGTGGCTTTGAGGTTGGCTAATGTGGCCGTCATGTCCAGGGGCGGTGTCGCTGAGGCGACGGCCTGTATGTCATCAGCTGCGCCCTCTAAGGCAGCGGAACGCAGGCAACCGTCGCAGTGCCAGGTGGGCAGCTGTTCAGCCTGGCGTCGGGTGATACCCACGCAGGTCAAATGTGAGGCGCGACTGCATACTGCGCACACAATTGTGTGCTTGGCACGATTGATCTGGTTGCAGGCGGCGCAAACCTCGTCGTCGTCGGCATCTTGACTTGAGGACCCAGGGTTGTCGATGCGCAAGCCTGCGTCGATACAGCGCCTCAGACGACATGCTACGCAAGAGTTGCGACTATTGCGTATGACACGGCAGTTACCACTGCGTGAGCAAGGCGCGGCTGGTTGGTTGGCAAGGCTGTGTC
>NW_026111272.1:415132-580132 GCF_024679095.1 Eriocheir sinensis | reverse complement strand
CTGGATAGATAGATAGATAAATAGACTGGTAAGTAGATAGACAGATAGAAAGATAGATAGATAGACACATAGATAGAAAGATAGGTAGATAGACAGGCAATTAGATAGATAGATAGGTAGGTAAACAGATAGGTAGATAGATGGATAGATAGATAAATAGGTAGATAGATACACAGATACATAGATATAAAGACAGCTAAATAAACAGACAGATAGATAGATAGATAGATAGATAGATAGATAGATAGATAGGTAAACAGATAGATAAATATATAGATTGATTGATTGACTCACAGATGGATAGATCGATAGACACATTGACATATAAATATATAGATGTTTAGTGACCCGACCATACATTTGGCATTCGGTTCACAGACACTGATCATCAAAAGAAATACAAGACAAAGAAAGAAAAAAAAGAAGAAAATAGAAAAATTTACAAAAAGAAAAAAAAAGGGAAGATAAGAGAAAGACAAAAGGAAAATATGAAAAGAGAAACAAAAAGATGAGAAAACTTTGGGCTTTGGACTTTAGGCGCAGCATCTGGTTAGTCTCTGTGTGTTGTAGGCTGTACTGGCCATCGGCTCAAGGGTCAATGGATCGGAGATGAGCACTGAGGCCACGCCCAGCTAGTCTTCGTTTATTTTTTATCCACCATTAGCTTCAAAGTCAATGGATCGGAGATGAGCACTGAGGCCACGCCCAGCTAGTCTTTCTTTATTTTTTATCCACCATTAGCTTCAAAGTCAATGGATCGGAGATGAGCACTTAAGCCACGCGCAGCTAGTCTTTGCTTATTGTATTCCCACCATTAGCTTCAGAGTCAATGGATCGGAGATGAGCACTGAAGCCACGCGCAGCTAGTCTTCGTTTATTGTATTCCCACCATTAGCTTCAGAGTCAATGGATCGGAGATGATCACTGAAGCCACGCGCAGCTAGTACTTGCTTATTGTATACCCACCATAAGCTTCAGAGTCAATGGATCGAAGATGAGCACTGAAGCCACGCGCAGCTAGTCGTTGCTTATTGTTTACCCACGATATGCTAAAGAGTCAATGGATCGGAGATGAGCACTGAGGCCACGCGCAGCTAGTCTTTGCTTATTGTATTCCCACCATATGCTAAAGAGTCAATGGATCGGAGATAAGCACTGAAGCCACGCGCAGCTAGTCTATGCATATTGTATTCCCATTAAAAGCTTAAGAGTCAATGGAACAGAGATGAGCACTAAGGCCAAGCGTAGCTATATCGTTGGCCTTCCTTTCGATCATAAACTCACTCTGTACACATTTATAAACATTGCTTTATGCCCTGTTATAGTTTTCCCCGCTATGAAAAAAAAAGGAGTAATGCAGGAAACTATATTATGTTCATCTGTAAATTTTAGTGAAGCATAACTACGAGTATTATCTATTCTACCTGAATACAAAGTGCTTTCATTTGCTCGATGGGCTTTCTGTTCCCTGTATTTCCATGTTTCCATATTTGCCTTGTGATCTTCAGGACGCCGGCACACCTCACGCTCTGATAATAATTAACAGGTGAAGGGTCCGTCATGCACGCTATATTAAACAGGTAACTACACTTTATATGATGTTAGCTGTATTGCATGGTGTTACTCCTCGCCATGCCCCTTAATCCTCACCTTCTTTGATGAGTATTACAACATTAACCCAAATCCTCCCCTTCCTTATAACAACATATTGCTAGAGGGATAAATTCAGCTACGTAACTACACTTTATATAATGTTAGCTGTAGTGCGTGGTGTTACTCATCGCCATAACCCTTAATCCTACCCATCCTGATGAGTATTACAGCGTTTGCCTCTATTTTCGCCTTCCTTGTAGATTATTAATATTAACATCTACGTATCATCTACGGTTATCAGGACACCTCTCCTTCCGAATTTGACCTTGCTTTTGGCCACCTCTTCTGATTCTTTTATGGGAGCAGCGATTAGCGGGCTTTTTTATTATTATTTTTTTTGTGTGCCCTTGAGCTGCCTCCTTTGTTGTAGAAAAAAAAAAAAAAAACGCTTTATATGCTAGCTATAGTGCATGATGTTATTCCTCGCCACAGCCTTTAATCCTTATACCTTTCCTGATCATATTACAACATTAACCTAAATTCTCCCCTCCCTCATAATTGCAGAACATCGGAATTAATATATCTCGTTGCTGTTCAGGTATTATTATGTTTGCTGGTAGTGGCGCCTCGAGGGATAAACTCAAGCTCTCCATTTCCAAGTAACAGAAAACTGAAAGGAGTAATCTATTAACCTCTATCTTCCCCTCCCTCATAATTGCAGAACATCAGAATTAATATCCTTCGTTGCTATTCATGTATTATTATGCTTTGCTGGTAATGGCGCCTCGACGGATAAACTCAAGCTCTCCATTTCCAAGATATAGAAAATTGAAAGGATCCATCTACGAGGTTTGCCATTCACGTGTATTATTATGCTATTCATGTACTATTGTGTTTATTAAGTTTGCTGGTAGTGGCGCCTCGAGGGATAAACTCAAGCTCTCCGTTTCCATGATACAGCAAATTGAAAGGATCCATCTGTGAGGTTTGTGATCAGCGCGAGGAACCAGGGACCATATTCTCAAACATTTCGGGGATCACACACCCACATTTCATAGGGCTTTCGTAACGAGCTTGGGGCATTTCCAGAGGTAGTTTAATGAACCTGGCAGTAGTTTGACCCTTCTTCTGTATTTTGAACCGAAGGAAATACTAATGATAATCCGATTGATCTCCTTTTTGGCCTTTGGAAATAGTTGATGTGAGAGGTGGAAGCGTCTGAGAAAACTGACCCTGGAGCATCGTGTAAAGTATTCGACGTTGTGGGCGCAGAGAGCGGTGCTGCGGCGCGACACACTGCGGGTCTCAGTTTCAGTTCCAGCACCATTTTAAGGCGATCGTTGAGCGGAATACACTGACATGAAACTCAGCGTATGCGGGTATAAAAGGAAGGAACGCGAGGGTCTCGGGTAGCGCTGCGAACAGTGTGGTGTGGAGAAACGGGCGGACTCAGGGCGTGCATGTGAGAGAGAGAGAGATTTACATAGATTTACATACAAAATCAGACCACACAGACCCCATGGTCCAGACTTGGTGGTCTGTCCTTAAACCTAAGTGATTTTACATTAATCAGAAGACTCTAAAATGTTGCATTTCTACTCTAGTTGATATTAAGTTGAAGGAAGTGACGGTCGAGCTTATTTTTGAAGGAGTCAATCGTGTTACACTGGACCACTGATGGTGGAAGCTTATTCCATTCTCGCACTACAACGTTGGTGAAGAAAAATTTGGTGCAATCTGAATTTACTTGTCTACATCTGAGTTTTACGCCATTGTTCCTCGTGCGCAGACTGTCATCGATCATAAACAATGTTGATCTGTCTACATTCGTGAAACCATTAAGTATTTTAAAACATTCGATCAATTTTCCTCGGAGGCGACGTTTCTCAAGAGAGAACATGTTAAGGGTAGAAAGCCTTTCTTCGTAGGATTTGTTGCACAATGAAGGATCATTTTCGTTGCCCGACGCTGAACACCTTCTAATTTAGCAATATCCTGTGCATGGTGGGGGGACCCACACTGTACCGCATATTCCAAGTGGGGTCTGACTAAGCTGTTGTAGAGCAGGAGTATTACATCTTTATTCTTGAATACAAAGTTTCTTTTAATGAAGCCCAACATTCTGTTCTATTTATTTGCTGCATGGATGAATTGCTGTGAATTTGAGGTTTGACGCGATTTTGACCCCAAGTCTTTGACGCATTGAACGCTTTTGAGTTTAACGCCGCGCATTTCGTATTCGAACTTCTTATTCCTCGTTCCAACTTGAAGGACCTGGCACTTGTCTACGTTAAAGGGCATCTCCCATCTATCCGACCAAGCTGAAATTTTGTGCAAATCCTCTTGGAGGCTTTGCCTGTCTTCGTCAGTGAGAACCGAGTTACCAATCTTTGTGTCGTCTGCAAATTTACTAATGCGGTTATTGAGTCCAACATCCACGTCGTTGATGTAAATAATGAAGAGCACTGGGCCAAGGACCGAGCCCTGACGCCACTAGTGACAGGCGCCCACTCTGAGTTAAATCCGTCAATCACTACTCTTTGTTGTCTGTTGCTCAACCAATTCGCGATCCATTGGTTTACTTGACCGTCAATACCTATTTGCTTTAATTTGTAAAGTAATTTATGATGCGGGACTTTATCAAACGCTTTCTGGAAATCAAGATAGACTACGTCCAGTGATTTGGTTACGTCATAAACAGTGAAGAGGTCGTTATAAAAGGTTAATAGGTTTGATAGGCAGGATCTTTTGTTTCGGAAGCCATGTTGTGAGTCCCCAATCAATGAGTGGCTTTCAAGGTAACTCACAAGTTTGTCTCTAATTATGCCCTCAAGTAGCTTACCTACAACCGAAGTTAGACTAATGGGCCTGTAATTACCTGGTACTTTTTTGTCTCCTTTCTTGAAAATCGGTGTCACGTTAGCCTTTTTCCAATCTGAAGGGACGATGCCTTGTCGCAAGGACATATTGAATACGGTTGTGAGGGAGGAGAGTATTTCGCTCTTCGTTTCTTTCAGCAGAGTTGGATATACTTTGTCAGGTCTAGGACTTTTATTTGTTTTAAGTGAATGGAGAGCTTTAAGGACTTCATCGGTTGTTATTTCAAAATTAGGCAATGCATGCTCGAGATTTACAATCGTACTGGTGTTGGTGGTAGCGAGAGGAAGACTGTTAGTATTAAACACCGAGGAAAAGTAATTGTTTAAGAGGTTTGCAATGTGTTGGCTGTCAGTCACTAGTGCACCGTCGCTGTTTGTTAAAGGTCCAATACCACTTTTGATCGCCTTTCTGTTGTTTATGTAACTGAAGAAAGATTTCGGGTTATTTTTACAGTTGGCTGCAATATTTTCTTCATATCTACGCTTTGCCTGACCTACTAGTCTTTTTACTCGTCGCCTGGCATCATTATAGAGTCTAATGTTCTCGGGCGTGCTTTGTTCTTTCTTTAACCTGTAAAACAATTTTCTCTCATTGACTGATTGTTTAATTTCGCTATTAAACCATGGTGGGCTTTTATTAGTGTTAATTCGCTTCTCGCACAAGGGGACGAATGTGTTCTGCTGAGTGAGTAAGTGATTTTTAAGGCTTAGCCAGGCTTCCTCTGCGTTGCCGTCATCTGATAGTTGTATTTCTGTTAGTTTTTGTCGGATTTCTACGAAGTTAGCTCTTTTGAAATTGGGCACCTTTACTTTATTTTCAGTCACTGATGATTGAGCTTTAATGTCGACGGGCACTAATTTATGATCGCAAGAACCGAGGTGTTCTCCTACCGTGACACTACTGACAAGGTTATCTTGGGTCGTTATAACAAGGTCGAGTATATTATTTTGTCGAGTTGGCTCAGAAACCATTTGGCTTAGATAATTTTCTTCTAGAAATTCGATCATTCTATGTGACTCGCCTTCTGTACCTGACAGTGTCGCCCAGTCGATATGGGGGAGGTTAAAGTCTCCTAATATCAGTGAGTCGTTGTTATTAAGTGACTGCCTTAAGACGCTGTACATTTCAAGGTCGTCATCGAGTGATTGCCCGGGAGGTCTGTAGGTGACAGATATATTTAAATTGACTTTTGCAATGTTTACTCGCACGCACAAATGTTCAACGTTACTGTTTCCCGGTGTTTTGTCAGTGGGTTGCAAATAGCTTTTGACATAAAGGGCGACGCCACCGCCTCTGCGGTTTACACGATCTTTGTTGAAGAGTCTGTAGCCATCTATGTTGTATTCGGAACTTAAATCAATATTTGTGGTGTCGATAAATGTTTCGGTTATAGCAATTATGTCAAAATTTTCTGTTAAAGCAAGACATCTCAGTTCATCAAATTTGTTTCTTAGGCTACGCGCATTGAAACTAAGGATTTTTAAGTTATCTAGAGGCTTGGTAATACAGGTGGTGGTACTTGCGGGATCACGGTTACGGGTTTGTTGCGATGCACGGCGTCTATTTACACGGGCGGGGTGGAGGGACGTGGCCGTGACTCGTTTTTTTGCTCGGATGACACACACTGCTTCGTTGAGGAGCCTTCCGAGTCTGGCTGCCCCGATGGGAGAAAGGTGCAATGCGTCCCTGTGGAAGAGCTCATTTTGTCCATAGAAATTGTCCCATGCGTTTAGGAACTCCACGTCAAGCTCCCTGCAAAGAGTCTGTAAGCGGTTGTTTAGGCTGAAGGCCTTACTGAAAAAGTCGCTCTCCGCCCAAGTCCGTGGTAGAACTCCTGAAATCAAAATGTTAGGGGATTTAGTCTTATACTGCTGGATGAGCCTACGGTACTTCTCCAGGAGTTCCTCAGACCGGGTCGTGGTGACGTCGTTCGTACCTGTGTGGATAACAAACAGTGAATCATTAGTAGCCTGGGGGGAGATCTCCTCAAGAGCAGCAGTTATGTCGAGAGAGTCGATAGACTATAGCAGTCGGAGCAAAGATGTAAAATGCATCTGCCACTAGTTAAACCTCACCTCGATTGTGCTGTTCAGATCTAAGGACCTCCATGTTACCCCCATATTGCTAGCTAGATGAAGGGAGGCTTATGTTGTAATTCTCGCAGCGTTAGTAACCAAAGCGCAGAAGTTAACCTCAAATTGTACTCGTATCTGCCACCTCGATTATGCTACTCGGATCTGTGGACCTTCAAGTTACCTCCACGTTGCTGTCTGGATGAAGGGAGGCTTGGGTTGTAACTCTCGCAGCGTTAGTAACCGAAGCGCAATTATTCAGACCTTTGACCCAGAAATAACTCCAATAGAACCTTGTATTGTATTTCTAGAGTCGTTAACAACAGAATTATAGACGCTATCCTGAAATTCGACCCAGAAATCATTGCATGACGTCCAGAAACCGCGCTAATAGAGTCATGGGTTGTATTGCTAGAAGCTTTAGCAATCGGAGTACATAAGTTATCCTGACCTTCGACCCAGAAATCACTGCAAGAAACTGAGCAAATAGAGTCTTGGGTCATATTTTTGAGGCGTTAGCAGTCGGAGCACGTAGGTAGGACCTTCGACCCAGAAATCACTGGATTGCCGCTAGAAGCCGCGCAAATGGTGTCTTGGATCTTATTTCTTGAAGCTTCAGCAACAGGAGCGCAGAATTAACCCTTAGAATAAAACAAACTGAAACAAATTGGACAGATAAGTAGTTGAGGGAAACACCACTAGAAGCTTTGAGAGGAGGTTATATATCGTCACCTTCGTAAACAAACCGCCTAAGTCATTATTTTTTAGTTTTCAGAAAATCAGGAAAGAACTGTCATTGTCTTAAGATTATTAGGCAGAAATGAAAAGGTCAAGTCTAGGACACTCAAACCTTGAATGTCGAAGGCAACTATACAACAATGGGCGTCACATGCTGGAAAACTGATGTAGACAAAAACCTGGAAATCGCTGAAAAATTACTTAGGCGATTGTCTTATGATGTTGACGATATGTTTATGGATGGGGAGAAAAGTTGCCGAATAACCCACTCCCAGGAGCTGTAATGTGTGAGCTGTTCGTCTGTCTGGCCTCTTGTAGTCTCCGTAAAGCCTTCTGTATCGTCATGTCTGTACTCTCAGGAGCTGTAATGTGTGAGCTGTTCGTCTGTCTGGCCTCTCGTAGTCTCCTTAGAGCCTTGTGCAGTATCGTGTGTGTACTCTCAGGAGCTGTAATGTGTGAGCTGTCCTTCTGTCTGGCCTCTTGTAGTCTCCTTAAGCTGTGTATATGTATTCTTATGAGCTGTTATGTGTAAGCCGTTTAATTGTATAACTTCTTGTAGTCTTTTTATATCTCTGTGTAGCCCTGTGTGTATTTGGATCGCTCTTCCCACGTGTAGTCCATCCGTCTGTCTGGCCGCTTGTAGTCTCCGTAAGCACTTTGCATCCCTGTGTGTGTTTGTGTCGCCCCTCTCTCGTGTTATTAGCGGTCCGCAGTTCCCTTTCAGCGGTGGCTTGCTGGCAGAGTTGATGGCATTTGGATTGTCTCTTAATCGCCGCCCATTTTTTGCGCTCGACTTTGATTGGTTGAGGTGTTAGGGCCTGTGTGTGTGTGTGTGTGTGTGTGTGTGTGTGTGTGTGTGTGTGTGTGTGTGTGTGTGTGTGTTAATAGATTTTCGTCGTGGCATAACACTCTCTCTCTCTCTCTCTCTCTCTCTCTCTCTCTCTCTCTCTCTCTCTCTCTCTCTCTCTCTCTCTCACACACACACACACACACACACACACACACACACACACACGCACAAACGGGCAAACATCATAAGGTGGTAATCTGTTTGTTTACCTGAATTTGTTTTATATAACAACACTATGCGATGACAAGTCTGAATGTTCATTCCTCAACTCTCAAAATTCCTTTCCTATTTGTCTTTCCCGCCGTAACAAAAGTCGTGGCGCTGCTGCTGCTGTTTGGCTTTGAGGAAATGTTTCGGGGGAATCTGGACCGTGAATGACTGAGGGCCAGTTTTACAGTCCAATACAGCAAGTTTGTATGCTCACCAAACAAACATACAATAGGACAAAAAAAACTACTTGTATCCCTATAGTGTTTGGCGGTGATATAAAAAGAGGGAATTTTAAGAAACTACACAGGAAAATTTTATTGGTATCTAGTATTGCGTAGAAGTAACGGAGCATTGTGGTGAACATGGTTTGGTTTGTGTAGGTCTTGGGAAATGAGTCTCGTATGGCGTATGCTATTTTTCTTCTTCACCTCGCTTTCTTTGCTGTATTTATTCTTCTAGTCTGATCGTAACTGGTGTGTTTTTCATCCTTTTGGGAGACTGTAGACCGTGACTGACAGAAGAGGTGAAGGGAATGAGTCGTTACTAATAAGATCACGATTATAATGTTTCTATCTCTCTCTACACTGTTCTTTGCTGTCACGTTCCATTCCAGTTTGATGATGACTATGGTAGTTTTTTATCCTGTTCCAATGCATACCTGACCTCTTTTGAATTTTGTATCGGTAGTTTTTATAATCTTATTTTCTTGTAAAGCGCCTAAATTGTCTGTTTCTGTTTCTCAGCTCATCTGTTTGTCTGAATATTTGTCTGTCTGTCTGTCTCTCACCCTCACGCACATGCACACACACGCGCCTTCCTGACGGGCTGAGGCAAGGTGGTGTGAATGGAGTCCTCGAGCGCACAGCGTTTCTTTATTCCCGAGCGTCGCGGCGGGCGGTGGCGAGGTGTGTTGTCGTGGCGGCAGTGAGGGATGGAACACCCGGGCAATGCGCCGCCGGCCTCGCGTCGCCCAGTGGAACTCTGTCGCCGAGGACATATTGCATGCACGCCACACACACACACGATTCCCAGATTATGTTTTGTATTCCTAGGTTCTTCGTCGCCTTTTCTTGCTTCACATTTTTCTCGATTCATCTTCATTTTTCTCTGGTTCTTTTTTTAATTCCTCTGTTTGTTGGTTGCGTGTTTCCTAGAAAGTGTTTTAGGCAGGTAATGCAGGTGTAAGGCTTCTTTCGAAGGCATATTTTTATGATCTAAACATTTGATGCTAACCATACATACACCTGTGTGTGTGTGTGTGTGTGTGTGTGTGTGTGTGTGTGTGTGTGTGTGTACATGTGTAACGTTGTGTGGTCTCGTTGCAGGTGATTCCCGCCCACACGTGACATGATGGCCCAGGGAGCGGGCCTGCGGACGCTGCTGGCCCCGCCGTCTCCCGCACGCCACGCCCCGGACAGGCCACTTCTCAGCCGGCGGCCGCGGCCACCCCCGTGTCTCTTCCTTCTGGTGCTTCTGCTGGGGCTGCCGTGGCTGTGCTGGAGCGCCGCCGCGGCAGCCAGCCCGAAGTCTCTCAGGTTCCTGAGGGACTGGTACAATGTTAGCATCTACGAGAACTCGCTGCCCAGGACGCACGTGTCCGGGAAGGAGCTCATGGGCGTGTCCCTCGAGAACCTGCCGCCCACCACCCACGTCACGTACACTATAGCTGACGGGGACACGCACGGCTTCTTCACGGCCGAGTCGGAGGTGGTTGGCGGCGTCGTGGTGCTGCACGGAAGGACAAAAACAGGGTTGCGGGACGTGCTGAACCGTGAGCGGCGGGAGAGGTACAACTTAGTGGTGGAGGCGCAGGCCCGCAGTGCCGTCCGCTGCGGTGCGCCCCTCAAGGCCAGGGTCAACGTGACGGTGCGGGTGCTAGATACGAACGATAACTTACCGTTGTTTTTTCCCACGTCATACCAGGTGAGTGTGGGCGAGGACGCGTCGCTCCACACGTCGCTCCTCTCCGTGACGGCCCACGACGCCAACGACGGCATCAACGGCCAGGTCTACTACCTGCTGCAGGACCACAGGTCAAACCTGTTCGCCGTTCACCCGACCAATGGCGTCCTGAGCATAACACGCCTACTCTCCCACACCTATGGGCGGTCACACAGGATAACAGTCCTCGCCCAGGACCGCGGGCCGCAGCCACCTAACACGCGGGCCTCCGCCGCGGCGCGAGCCACAGTGGAGGTCCAGGTGTACCAAGTCAACATCCACGCGCCAAGAATCTCGATGCAGCATCTGTCCCACGTGGTCGAGCACGCCCACACCCACATATACGCCATCATCAAGGTGGACGACGAGGACGAAGGCGAGAGTGGCCGCGTGGACCAGGTGGTCATCGTGGCCGGGGACCCCGACAGGCTCTTCAGCGTCACACAGGTCCACGACAAGGAGTACAATCTTGTGGTGCTCAAGCTGCTGGACCGCGAGCTGGCGCCAGAAGGCTACAACCTAACCATCCAGGCCGTCGACTGCGGGACTCCCACGCGCAGGATGAGAGTCAGCGTCCACGTCAACATTACCGACGTCAACGACCACGCGCCAGTGTTTGCGCGGGAGCAGTACGAGGAGGCGGTGAACGAGGAGGCGCCGCCCCAAACCCCCGTCGTGCGGGTGGCCGCCTCGGACACAGACCAGGGCATCAACGGCAGAGTGGTATTCAGGATCGTGGCAGGGATTGAAGACGAAAAATTCTCTATAAACCCTCGCACAGGCCTAATATCAACGGCTGACTGGCTGGACCATGAGCTGACGGCCTACTACAGCTTGACGGTGGCGGCGGTGGACCAGGCCAGCAACGCCCTCGGGAAACAGTCCTCGGCCAAGGTTATAACTAGAATTCTTGACGCCAACGATAACGCGCCTCAGTTCAACACGCCCAACACGGAGGTGACGCTGGACAAGAATAAGCCAACGGGGTCTTACGTCACACGCATTTTCGCCACGCGGACGAGGGTCTGAACGCCCAGATAACGTACGAGTTGGTGTCGAATGTGGACGAGTTAACGGTTGACAGAACGACTGGCATTGTGTACATGCTGGGCGGCCTGGACCGTGAGCGGCGCGCCCGAACACCCGCAGTCTGCTCTGTTCCGGCTCATGGTGACGGTTCTGGACATCAACGACTGTCCGCCAGACTTCGGTGCCGCCCGCAGCCTCAGGGTTGACATCCCGGAGGACCTGCCGCTGGGCGCGGTGGTGGCGTCCCTGCAGGCCACCGACCCGGACCTAGGCATGGGCGGCCAGCTGACCTACAGCCTCGTCAGCGGCCACGAGTATGTTTTTCGCATCGACGAGAAAACCGGCGTCGTGTGCCTCGCCCAGCCGCTGGTCTTTGAGGTGCGGCAGTCCTACAACGTGACGGTCCGGGCCCAGGACGGCGGCAATCCCGCCCTGAGCGCTAACGCCAGCCTCTTCGTCCAAGTCCACGACGTGGATGAAAACTTGGGTCCCCCGATGTTCCCCCAGCGCGTGCTGCGGGCCTGGGTCAAGGAGAACCTGCCCCCCCGGCGCTGAGGTCATCATGTTGGAGGCCCGGGACCCCGACATTGACTAGTTGCTGTACGCCATCACCGGCGGGGACGGCCAGGGGTACTTCTCCGTCGACACGCAAGGTGAGTACCCATTTCATGACTTGTGGTAGTTGTCAGCAACATTCCAACCTTTGTGGCTCACCGACAAGCCTATACTATTTACAGAGTTGACATTCATGCGGTGAAAATAACTCCACTATGGATTTTATATGAATGATGATTGAATGCTTAGATAAAGATAAGAGTGTATGTAATAAGTGAAAGGGGAACGTTAAGAAGCCTGTAGTGTAGCTGCCGCCTCCCCGGCGTGCCCGCGCGGCCCCATGCTTGACCGTTCATGCTGGCCGGGGCCAAATCTTCCAGGCTCCGCGGCCCCTAAAGTTGTAATCCTCGAACTGAACCAAAACTCTTTACATACATCTTGCGTATTTATTTTGCGGAAGTTGATATCTTCCTCGGATACAATGGAGACTTTTGGCTTCGCTTTGGCTTCGCATCGCTTTCCCCCCAAAAGAATGAAAGAATCGTTCTCGTAAAAGGAAGAAATTCAATTAGTAGCCTTAATGGAACGGTGTTTAGAGCCTCAGAGGAACCACGCGACGTACTTGGAGTGACGTAACAGCAGAGTAACGAACGATTCAGTAGAGATTTTGGAGTCGCAACATGTAAAATCAAGAAGGAAGTAGATAACGCAGATACATACACATAGATAAATAGATAGGTCGATAGATAGAGAAGGCGCGCAGCCAACAGTGAAGGGGATGGAGCGGCGTCGGGAGGGGAGGGCCGCAGCGAGGGAGGTGCAGCCGCTGTATCTATCTGGCACGTCTGAAGTTAAGGCGCCGCACCTCACACCATATGCACCGACCTTCATCACGGCCGTGTTTACCCAGCCCGCCGCGAGTGTTACGGCGGCGGGCGGTACTTTCAGGCGGCCAAGGAAGGGAAGAAAGAAGAACGGGAAGACAAACAGGACATTGGGGATACCGTCAGTGTATTACGCTAAGGAAGGGAAGACAGGGAGGAAAGTAGAACGGGAAGACAAACACAACTTTGTGGATACCGTCAGTGTATTACGCTAAGGAAGGGAAGACAGAGAGGAAAGGAGGACGGGAAGACAAACATAACATTGTGGATACCGTCAGTGTATTACGCCAAGGAAGGGAAGACGGAGGAAAGGAGAACGGGAAGACAAACACAACAGTAGAGTCCATTCCGTCAGTCCATTGCTTTTTGCTCGCCAAGGAAGGGAAGAAAGTAAGGAATGTAAAACGCGAAGACAAAAGTAACATCTAGAAAACCGTCAGTCCATTGCTTTTTGTCCGCCAAGGAAGGGAAGAAAGCCAGGAATGTAAAACGCGAAGACAAAAACAACATCTAGAAAACCGTCAGTCCATTGCTTTTTGCTCGTCAAGAAAGGGAAGACAGTAAAGAGAATGGAGTGTCAGAGCGCGAAGACAAACAAAGCATTAAAGAAACCGTCGTTGAAATGCCTCCTTCTACAGACACAGAAGAAGCAGTGACACTTAATCGTACAAACTATACTATTACGAAGAATATGAAAGGAAATATAGCGTTGATCTTCCCGTTATAGATTCAGAGCGAGGTTTTGGCAGCATTTATTGTGTGTGATAGAAAAATTGTCTACCTAACATTTAGTATTCGAGGACATAGAATATTATAGTTACAGATAAAATTACGCAATCATATGAGTGTTGCTACTTCAGTTTCGCAGTAACAATCGACAACAATATGTGTGTGTGTGTGTGTGTGTGTGTGTGTGTGTGTGTGTGTGTGTGTGTGTGTGTGTTCAAGCAAGGAGGAGGCTGTCCGTGTTATTACCGTCGTTCCCTGTCTGAGTTCCTTCCAGTTTGTGACATTTTTCTCGTTCGTTAAGCGCCGCCTCGCCTGCTCCCCGACACACCGGCGTTAAAGTCGGCCTCGCGAGCTGTTGGATGCTGCTTCTTCTGCCCGGCCACACCAAGCCACGCCTGTTCTGAGTCTCCTGACCTTCTGGACCACATTCTCAAAAGTTTAAGAACATACACTCCCACATTTGATAAGGCTTTCGTAAGGGTTGTGTTAGTGTCTCCATGGGTAGTTTTATTTAACTAGTAATACAGTAAATAAGATAGTAAATAAGACAGTAAATAAGTAAGGCTCATATTCTTAAACCCTCCGGGACTTACACACACTAACATTTGGTAAGGCTATCGTAGGGGTTGCATCATTGTTTCCATGGATTGTTTTATGAGCCTAGTGATAGTTGACAAGGCCTCTGCCACGCCACGCCTACGGTTCTGAGCCTCAAGACCTTCTGACCCATATTCTCAAACCTGTAGAGGGCGTTACACATCTATATTTGATAAGGTTATCGTAGGGGTTGTGTTAGTGTCTCCACAGGTAGTTTTGTGAGGCTAGTGATAACTTGACAAGGCTAGCTTCTGCCACGCCACGCCTGCTATCCCGAGCCTCATGGGTAGGCGGTGGCTGAGTAGTAAGGTGCTGGGCCCACATTCACCGCGTGATGGACGTCGCGGGTTCGAATCCCTGCGCTACCACCTCGGATTTTTCAGTCACCGCCGAATGGCTTAAAACTACCCACATGCTGTCCTGAAGACCACTCATCATCCCGGACTCTTGAGGAAACCGTCCAAGTGAATCAAGAAGGAGTTCCGGGGGGCAGCATGAGCCAAGAGATGATGGCGCCATTATAAACACTTGCCTGCGCCATGACGGACTGGAGCTGACTACCATCCAGGCCCCTCAAGAAAGCCTACCGGCGCTATAGGGGTTCACGTAAAAAAAAAAAAAGACCTTATCTGCGGCCCGTATACTTAGACATTTTCGGCTTTAACAAAAATATTTCCAAAGGCCGCAAAGGAGATTAGTCGGGTTCTCACGAGTTGTTTTTCACATTCGAAGTGCAGAAGCCGTATTAAACTATCACTAGACTCATAAAAATACCTCTATGAAAGCCTTGTCTAATGTGGGTGTGCAAGCCCCGAAGTGTTTGAGAATATGGGCTGATGTCCCTTACAGAGCAAAGGTCAACACCCGCCTGTTTTACTTTACTCATTAGGAATTGTTTTTGTTCCTCCCATCCTCTTTTCTTTTTATTCTTCTTCATACTTTACCTTCCACCATCTTGCGTACCACTACCACCACCACCATCATGACCATCCCAAACCACCACCACCACCACCACCATAATCATTCCAAACCACCACCACCACCACCACCACCATGACCATCCCAAACCACCACCACCACCACCATCACCACCACCACCATGACCATCCCAAACCACCACCACCACCACCATGACCATCCCAAACCACCACCACCACCACCACCATGACCATCCCAAACCACCACCGCTACCACCACCATGACCATCCCAAACCACCACCACCACCACCACCATGACCATCCCAACCAACCACCGCTACCACCACCAATACTGCCATTATCACTACCACCATTATTCACACTACCACCATCAATACTACCACCACCACTACCACCATCACCACCACCACATATACCAGGAATAATGTCACCACCACCGCCGTCGTCGCCGCCTCCCATATATCACGTGACCAGAACTCAGTAAGTCATAAGATTTAAATTCAGAAAAACCTCTCCAGTGAATGAATGACTCGTCTTGCTTTAGAAAATATAATGTTTCTCGTCTTTCATCCCTGCGGCTTCTGTTGAAAAAATGCAGAGAAAAATAAACTGCACTTTTTATTATTATTATTATTATTATTATTATTATTATTATTATTATTATTATTATTATTATTATTATTATTATTATTATTATTATTATTATTATTATTATTATTATTATTATTAATTTTTTTTTATTTATTTTTTGTGAAATAAATGTAAGACGTTTTGTTCGTAAGATCTCATACATAGTCATCATCATCATTGTCATTATCGTCATTCTGTGTGTGTGGGAGGGGCGCGTGCGTGTAAGTGTAGCGTAAGAAAGATACTGCTAACTTACTATTACTAGGCTCATAAAACTGCCCATGGAAATACTAACACAACCTCTACGAAAGCCTTATCAAACGTGTGTGTGTGTGTGTGTGTGTGTGTGTGTGTGTGTGTGTGTGTGTGTGGTGAGGTGAGGTGAAGATGAAGGTGAGGATGAGAGAGAGAGAGAGAGAGAGAGAGAGAGAGAGAGAGAGAGAGAGAGAGAGAGAGAGAGAGAGAGAGAGAGAGAGAGAGAGAGAGAGAGTAATTATAGACTATAAGGAAGTGATAGACGAACTCCCTGAAAAGAAGAGCGTGTTTGTGGAAGTATTATCCATAATGGACATTGATCGTTCTCAATAACAGTGCCGTGGAGACAATGGAGTGCAGATCTATTTAATGAGCTGCTAGCCCAGCGAAAATTGACGAAGAGTGGAGTGATCATTTAGACCCGTATTCTCAAACCTTTCGGCGCCCAATTACACATATTTAACAAGGCTTTCGCAGGCGTTTCGGGCATTTTCAGGTGCAGTTTAATGGCCATGGTGGTTGCTTAACTCTTCTTCTGTACCATGAATGTGAAAAAAAACTCATGAAAGCCCGATTAAATTCCATTTTGACCTTCGAAAATAGTTGAAGTGCGAGGTGGAAGCGTCTGAGAATACCGCCCTTAGCCACTAACGAGTCCGCCCGGGGCTGGTGGGACTCTCTCGAGACAAGGGCTGAAACAGAGGGTGGTCCCTCCTCACTTCACACTGCCTTGCCACCCCCTACCCCTCCCCCCCCTCTCCTCACCCCTGACAACTCACCCACCTCGAGCAGCCAGCCACTCCCCACCCAGCCACCCACCGCCCGACACCAGCCACTGCCCGTCCACCCCTCACGCTCCGAGCAGCCAGACGCCCACCAATAACTGCCCCGCCCCCCTTCTACCCCTTAATCAGTCACCACCAGCACCCACCAACCACCCCCACCGAAGCAATCCATCCCCCACCCAAAATCCCTCCCCTCCCAGCTCCCCCCACCAGAACAGCATCCGCCCGCCATTCAGCCAACCCCCACCAGAGCACCACCACCAGGGCCTGAACAGGCCTCACAGCTCTACCCAGACCACACATTGGGGACGCAGGCTGCCTCCCAAGAAGATAAAGAAAAGGAACCTGCCCGACAGGCTGAGACGCGACTACACCCCCCCCCCCCCCCTTACCTTCCCACCCCTCTCTCAGAAAGCGGGGTTATGTGAGAGGACAGCGGCACGCCCACACGAAGTAGGTGCTCGCAGTGTCACCACCTTCGCCGCCGCCTGGGTTCTACACTCACCCACACCCTCATCTACAAGGCATAAACTTTTCGTCCCTTGGCAAAACAAAACGCCATCTAAAGGTCCGAATCTTCGAACATATAGGGAAGTCTGTCAGGACTAAGCAACAGCTTATGAATCCTAGTTTTAGCGCGATTCGAAATCATTCTCACGAAATCGACGGCCAGACTCATTTTCCATCTTGGCACGGACACAACACGCAATGGACCTCCTTATAATTGAGTCTCTGTTAACATCGCAAGAGAGACCATCCCTAACAAAAACGGATTCGTCGTGCCAGCTCCTATGTTTTCAAGGTACACCACTATTTAGTTGTTTTATGTAATTTTTATTTTTAGTGTTTTATTTTTAGTATTTTTTAGTGATTTACTTTTTTCTTATTGTTTTGTTAGGTGTTTAATTTATTTTATGTACACTTTTTAGTCTTTTATTAGTTTCATGTTTTACCAACATATTTTACACAATTTTTACATGTTTTCTCGTTCTTAACTTATCATAGTTATGCCTGATGATGGAGTAAGTCTCTCCGAAACGTTGCAAGAATAAAAAGATGTTCTACTCCGTGCTGGTGCTGTTATTTATTATAAGACTCCGCTTCCCGAAGGATGTATCTGTGGCTGATATATATATATATATATATATATATATATA
Source organism: Eriocheir sinensis (assembly GCF_024679095.1). Taxonomy (NCBI): domain Eukaryota; kingdom Metazoa; phylum Arthropoda; class Malacostraca; order Decapoda; family Varunidae; genus Eriocheir; species Eriocheir sinensis. Next base: position 562,288 of record NW_026111272.1, on the reverse strand, counting down.
TATATATATATATATATATATATATATATATATATATATATATATATATATATATATATATATATAAACATGTGAGATAGGTAGAAGCGAGAGGTGCGTGATCCCCTTTGAGCGTGAAATACAAGGTAGAAAGGGACAGGGACTGAATATGCGAAGGGGAGTAATGTGGCGAGTGAGAGATTACTCTGAAAGGATTATATGGAGCGCGACGAGAGGAGGGTGAGCGAAGTGTTGAGGAGAGGAAGGGAGAGGCTAGATTATTTGTTTAGCGGCACTAGCGCGGGCTGGACGCATAGAGGAGGAGGGAAAGGACTGAATTGGCGATGCTTGAAATGGGTAGATGTTTGTAAAAGCGAATTATAAAAGGAACAGGCAGAAGATAGGATAGAGAAAGATTAGCATAGAAAAAGAAGCTTTTGAAATGGGTTATACATAGAGGAGGAGGGAAAGGACGGGATGAGCAATGCTGGAAATGGGTAGATGTGTGTAAAAGCTAATTATAAAAAGAATAGGCAGAAGATACGATAGAGAAAGATCAGAATAGAAACAGAAGCTTTTGAAATGAGATATACATAGAGGAGGAGGGAAAGGACGGGATGGATAATGCTGAATAGAGTTAGATGTGTATAAAAACGACTTATCAAAAGAATACCCAGAAAAAAAGATAAATAAAGATAAAGTGAAAGCAGATATAGATTTTGGTGGAGTTTTGAGTGGGTAGAAACAGAAACTTTTGGAATGCTGTACCAAAGAAACGTAGTAGATGAAGACTAAAAGGTAGAGAAAGGTCAGAGTAGAAGTAAACTGAGAGCAGATAAAGATTTTGGATGACTGTTGAGTAAATAGAAACAGACGCTTTTATAATGGGACATACATAGAGAAGGAGGGAATGGACGGGATGGATAATGCTGAAGGGGTTAGATGTGTGTAAAAAAGGAATTACCAAAAGAATGGGCAAGAAAAAGATAGAGGATGGTCTAAGTAGAAGCATATTGAGTGTAGATTTTCGTGGAGTTTAGGGTGAATAGAAACAGAAGCTTTTGAAATGAGATACCAAAGAAATAGAATCATACCGAAGAAATAGACCAAATAAACCAAAGAAAACCAAAGAAACCAAAGAAATAGACCAAACCAAAGGAAACCAAAGAAATAGACCAAACCATAGATTCCGTATCCTTGACGGGTGTCGGGAGGGCTTTGCCACAACAGCTCGCTGGATAGGCGGGCAACACTCGCACAAGTCGGTTAGTAACGAACACCCAGTGCTTCAAGTAAGTAGTACCCCGCGCTACCCTCCCTTGGTGTCGGTGATATTGTTTTACTGTTTCTTGCGTCCAATTCAGCGGTTCTTAACCTGGGGGTCGTGATCTCCCTGGAACGAGGTGAGATATTTTGAAGAATATTGGATGTTATTCTTATGGTGTAAGGTTTTCTGCATGTTATACCGTATCTACAACTTCTGTGATAGATTAAAAGTGAAAAGAGTTTTACAATCTGTAATAACTTGCTAATAATATTACCCAATTAATTAGTCAAGACAAATACATTATAATTTTACTGTGTACACTAGCTTATAATTTCGCATTTAGTTAAACAGGCTATTATTTTGCATTCATGAATTATTATTTAGCATTTAGGAATAATATGCTATTAATTTGAATTAAGAATATAAGAACATAAGAACGTAAGGAGTCTGCAAGAAGCCGGTTGGCCTATACAAGGCAGCTCCTGTATACTCAACCCCACCTTACCTCACCATCCATGGCTTTATCTAACCTCTTCTTGAATGTATCTACGCTATTGGCACCCACAACATGGCTCCCAAGTCTGTTCCATTCGTCCACCACTCTATTGGTGAACCAATTCTTGCCTATGTCTTTGTTGTATCTGAATTTGTCTAACTTAAAGCCATTGCTACGCCTCCTACCTGGCTCTTTCACTCTCAAAATTTTATTGGCATCCCCTTTATTAAAGCCCTTCATCCATTTATTGATTTCGATCAAGTCTCCTCGCAAACTTCGCCTTTCTAGAGAGTGTAGATTTAACTGCTTCAGCCTGTCTTCATAAGGTAAGTTTCTCACCCCCTGAATCATTTTTGTCATTCTCCTCTATACAGATTCTAACATCTTGATATCCATTCTATAATAGGGGGACCAGAACTGAACTGCATAATCAAGATGAGGTCGAACTAGTGCTAAGTAGAGTTTGAGGATGACTTCAGCATACTAGGCTATTATTTTCCATTTAGGAACACCAAGCAATCATTTTGCATTTACGAATACAAAGCTATTATTTTGTATTTAGGATACTAGGCTATTATTTTGCATTTACGAATACAAAGCTATTTTGCATTTAGGATACTAGGCTATTAATTTGCATTTAGGAAAGTAGTAGGCTATTATGCATTTAGGAATACTAAAATATTATTTTGCATTTAGGAATACTAAGCTATTATTTTGCATTTAGGATAAGGGTGACCAGACGTCCCCGGTTTCCGGGGACAGTCCCCGTTTTCAGTGACCTGTCCCCGGCAACTGCTGTCCCCGGAAATGTCCCCGGTTTTCACTGTGATTGAAAGATCCGAAATTCGAATAAAGGAAGAAAAAAAAAATGTTGACCAAATTATACGTTTAGTTGCGCATCGTACTACTCGCACTGTACAGTGTACAGTGTATATAACTATGGAAATGATAAACAGCTTTGCACGGCATAATTTGCGAGACTGCCTTCCATAAACATACAAATTGTTAATCAATTGAATTTTTCTTCACTTCCTTTGCAATTTAGGATAAATAGGGTGAGATAAACTTTTGAATGCTGCTTTATGAATGGTAAGCGCAGTGTCCCCGTTTTAGTTTTTCAATGACAAAAACACTACATGTTTTGGAGGTTTTTACGCCTCTAAACCGAAAATTTCCCCGGATTTTGTCAGAGAAATCTGGTCACCTTAATTTAGGAGTCTAGGCTATTATTTTGCATTTAGGAATCTAGGCTATTATTTTGCATTTAGGAATCTAGGCTATATTTTTGCATTTAGGAATACTAAACTATTATTTTCCATTTAGGAATACTAGGCTATTATTTTGCATTTAAGAATACTAAGCGATTCTTTTGCATTTATGAAACTATATAGGCTATTATTTTGTATTTAGGAATACTAAGCTATTATTATGCATTTCAGAAAAGTAGGCTATTATTTTGTAGTAACTTTTTTTTTTCTTAAGAGAAATAATTCTCTCTCTCTCTCTCTCTCTCTCTCTCTCTCTCTCTCTCTCTCTCTCTCTCTCTCTCTCTCTCTCTCCACTTCAGGAATTCCACCTACAACACTGGTTTCCTCACACCCTTAAAAAAAATACCACTATCTCTATAAATTCTTCGTGGACTTGAGTCAATAATGTATTACAGATAGCTATTGAGAACTGGAGTCTAATATAAGTGACAGGGAGCATGAAACTGGATAAGAGGTATGGATAATAAGTGAAAAAAAAAAGGATATCTATAAATGCACTCACTGCAAAAGAAATCGGTCTGGAGATGCATGAGGCTAATATTTTTAGTATGACTCTCTCTCTCTCTCTCTCTCTCTCTCTCTCTCTCTCTCTCTCTCTCTCTCTCTCTCTCTCTCAAGCAAGAGTGGCTTTAAAAAGCAGAAACTGAGCGGGCAGAAGAGATGTTATAGTGTTGTGTTTTAGCGGTGCTTAAGTTTTTTTTGTATATCTTATTGATACTAAAATGAGCTCAAATGAAAATGTGACTTTATGGGTCCATGCGCATTACCAGTGAAAAAAACGAAAGAAGGAGCATTTTAAGAGGTATACTCAATAGAAATAGAGGTATATCAATAGAAAATGTCAACACCTTGCTTCTTCTAATTCTTCCCGTGACTTCTGGCATCTAACCAAAAATTTATCCTCCAATTTCACTTCTTCCTTTTTCCGTCCTCTCCTTAACCCTGATGGCAGCATCCGTCTCATCTGTCTCTAAGGCTGAACTCTTCGCTCAAACTTTCTGTAAGAACACGAGTATATTACTACAGGAGATTGGCAGGGCGAGTATGAGTAGAAATGTCTGCGTAATGGGGGACTTTAATTATAGGAATATAGACTGGGAAGACCTAGTGGGTGACCTGGAAGCCGAGGACTTTCTTGAAGTTATACAAGATAATTTCCTTAAGCAGGTAGTTACTGAGCCTACCAGAGGAGATAACATATTAGACTTAGTCCTAACCAATAATGGGAACTTGCTACGTGAGTTGGAGGTGGGCGGAGAGTTAGGAAATAAAGACCACAGAACGGTTCGTTTTAGCTTAGACTGGGCGGTAACCCGCGAACCAAACCCAGTGTTAGTGCCAGATTTCAGAAGAGCAAATTACGAGGGGCTTCGAAGACATCTTGAAGGGGTAAACTGGGATAATCTAGGGATTCATGAGGGCCAGAACTGCGGATTGGAGAGCCAGGAGAACCAGGTAGAAATGTCTTACAATAACTTTAGTTGGAGGGGCAAGGACAGCATATACCACAGCGAACACTTAGAAAAGAAAACAATGATCCTAAGTGGATGACTCGTGGACTAAAACACGAGATTGGGTTAAAGAAGGGAATTTATCAGAAAATAAAGAATGGGGAAACACATCTCAGGGGCCGGTACGTCGAACTATCTAGATTAGTTAAGAAAAACACCAGGATAGCAAAAAGGAACTATGAGATCAAAGTGGCAAATGAGGCGAAAAGTAATCCTAAGGGCTTCTTTCAGATGTATAGAACAAAAACACGGGATAAAATTGGACCGCTGAAAACAAACACAGGGGAGCTAGTAGAAAATTACGAAAATATGAGCACATTGTTGAACGACTACTTCCTTTCAATATTCACACAGGAAGATCGAACGACTATACCGGAAAGAGTTCAGGTGTACGAGGGCGGGGATGGCGATACATTGAGGGATATAATCATTACCAGGCAAGTAGTTCAGGATGAGATAGATAAGCTTAAGAAGAACAAGTCGCCAGGGCCTGACGGGATATTTCCGAGGGTATTAAAGGAGTTAGGTGATGTACTCAGTGACCCACTAGCCGACATCTTTAAGATGTCGGTAAATACTGGCTATGTGCCGAGCCTATGGAAAGTAGCTAATGTGACGCCGATTTTTAAAAAGGGGGACAGGTCAGTTGCTTCAAACTATCGCCCAATTAGCTTAACATCGGTTATAGGCAAGATGCTGGAGTCCATAATAGCCAAGAACATTCGGGAGCATTTAGAGAAACATAGCTTAATTCACGACTCGCAGCATGGGTTCACAAAAGGTAGGTCATGCCTCACCAATCTCTTGTCCTTCTACAATAAAGTATTTGAGGCGGTTGACAGAGATGAAAATTATGATGTAATCTATCTTGATTTTAGTAAAGCGTTTGACAAAGTTCCTCACCAACGACTGTTGCTTAAATTATAGGCTCACGGAGTAGAGGTTAAAGTTTTGAACTGGGTCAAGGCGTGGCTTAGCAATAGGAAGCAAAGAGTGCAAACCAATGGGGATGTGTTACGAGTGGGGTCCCACAAGGTTCGGTATTAGGTCCACTTTTGTTTATTATTTATATCAATGACTTAGATACAGGAATTAGTAGTGGTGTTAGTAAATTTGCAGATGATACCAAGATCGGTAGAGTAATTGAGTCGGATCAGGACGCTAGTATTTTCCAAGGTGAACTCAACAGATTGTATAACTGGGCGGATAAATGGCAGATGGAGTTCACTGTAGGGAAGTGCAGTATTCTGAGTGTAGGTAGGAACAACCCCTCACATAACTATTGCTTAAATGACACTCTCATAAGCAGGTCTGGGTGCGAGAGGGATTTAGGGGTCTTAGTGAGCTCTGATCTCCGTCCAAGGGCACAATGCATTCAAGCTAGAAATCGAGCTAATAGGGTACTGGGTTTTATTTCAAGGAGCGTAAGCAACAGAAGCCCCGAAGTCTTCCTCAAACTATATTTAGCATTAGTTAGACCTCATCTTGACTATGCGGTTCAGTTCTGGTCACCTTACTATAGAATGGATATCAAAATGTTAGAATCGGTGCAGAGGAGGATGACTAAAATGATTCAGGGGTTGAGAAACTTGCCATACGAGGAAAGACTCAAACAGTTAAACTTGCATTCTCTAGTAAGGCGAAGGGTGCGTGGAGACATGATCGAGGTTTATAAATGGATGAAGGGCTTTAATAAGGGAGACATTCATAAGGTTTTGTTGGTAAGAGAACCGGGTAGGACACGAAGTAATGGGTTAAAACTGGATAAATTCAGATTCAACAGGGACATAGGCAAAAATTGGTTTACTAACAGGGTGGTGGATGAGTGGAATAGGCTTAGCATTCATGTGGTGAGTGCCAATACAATTGTCACATTCAAAAATAGACTAGATAAATTCACGGACAGCGATATTAGGTGGGGTTAGATACACGGGAGCTTAGGGTCAAAGGAGCTGCCTTGTACAGGCCTACCGGCCTCTTGTAGACTCCTGCGTTCTTATGTTCTTATGTTAACTCCACCTTGGACGATTTTGGGCATATTCCTTCTACTCATCCCCCCTCTGACTCCTTTATGCCTGTTATTAAGATTCTTCCAAATTATGTTTTCTATGCCCTCTCTGGCCTCAACTCTCAGAAGGCTTATGGACCTGATGGAGTGCCTCCTATTGTCCTTAAAAGCTGTGCTTCCGTGCTGACACACTGCCTGGTCAAACTCTTTCGTCTCTGCTTATCAATATCTACCTTTCCTTCCTGCTGGAAGTATGCCTTTGTAAAGCCTGTGCCTAAAAAGGGTGACCGTTGCAATCCCTCAAACTACCGCCCTATAGCTTTACTTTCCTGTCTATCTAAAGCTTTTGAATCAATCCATAACCGGAAGATTCAAAAGCACCTTTCCACTTCTAACCTTCTATCTGATCGCCAGTATGGGTTCCGCAAGGGGCGTTCTACTGGCGATCTTCTTGCTCTCTTAACTGACTCTTGGTCATCCTCTCTTAGCCGTTTCGGTGAAACTTTCTCAGTTGCGCTAGACATATCGAAAGCCTTCGATAGAGTCTGGCACAAGTCTTTGCTTTCTAAACTGCCCTCTTTCGGATTCTATCCCTCTCTCTGTTCCTTTATCTCCAGTTTCCTTTCCGGCCGTTCTATCTCTGCGGTGGTAGACGGTCACTGTTCTTCCCCTAAACCTATCAACAGTGGTGTTCCACAGGGCTCTGTCCTATTACCCATTCTCTTCCTGTTATTCATCAATGATCTTCTTTCCATAACAAACTGTCCTGTCCACGCATACGCCGACGACTCCACTCTGCATTATTCAACTTCTTTCAATAGAAGACCCTCTCAACAGGAAGTACACGACTCCAGACTGGAGGCTGCAGAACGCTTAACCTCAGACCTTGCTATCATTTCCGATTGGGGCAGAAAGAACCTTGTGTCCCTCAATACCTCAAAAACTCAATTTCTCCACCTATCAACTCGACACAATCTTCCAAACACCTATCCCCTATTCTTCGACAACACTCAACTATCACCATCTTCAACATTAAACATCTTCGGTCTATCCTTAACTCAAAATCTCAACTGGAAACTTCACATCTCCTCTCTCGCTAAATCAGCTTCCTCGAGGTTGGGCGTTTTGTATCGTCTCCGCCAGTTCTTCTCCCCCGCGCAGTTGCTATCCATATACAGGGGCCTTGTCCGCCCTCGTATGGAGAATGCAAGAGTTAACCAGCATCTTCACTCTTTCATCCCTCACGCTGGTAAGCTCTGGAACAATCTTCCTTCATCTGTATTTCCTCCTGCCTACGACTTGAACTCTTTCAAGAGGAGGGTATCAGGACACCTCTCCTCCCGAAATTGACCTCTCTTTCGGCCACCTCTTATGATTCTTTCTTAGGAGCAGCGAGTAGCGGGCTTTTTTTTATTATTGTTTCCTTTTTTGTGCCCTTGAGCTGCCTCCTTTGTTGTAAAAAAAAAAATACTGCAAAATAAAAATAAAGAGGGAGCGTTTTAAGAGGAAGACTGGATATACGAAAGAGGGAGCGTTTTAAGAGGAAGACTGGATATACGAAAGAGGGAGCGTTTTAAGAGGAAGACTGGAAAATGGAAAAAAGCAGAATTTTAAGAGGATTACTGTAAAAATGAAAGAGGGAACAATTTAAGAGGAATACTGGAAAAAACGAAGAGAGCATTTGAAGAGGAATACTGGAAAATCGAATGAAGGAACATTTTAAGAATAAAACTGAAAAAGTGACAGAAGGGGGATTTTAAAAGGAATACTGGAAAAATGATAGAAGGAGCATTTTAAGAGGAATACTGGACAAATGAAAGAAGGAACATTTTAAGAGGAATACTGGACAAATTAAGTAGATGTATATTAACAGGAGAAAATGAGATGAAAGGGTGAAGTTAAGAGTAAGTGTGACCAGGAAGAGTTGTGGAAGAGGAATGTTGTTGCGTGACTGAGGAACGAAGAAACCCACGCTGAGGCAATAGTGACGCTGAGGGGAATTTATGTGAACGGACGCAGAGATGAGACTCGCATGTCGACGGGAATACATGTGGCGTAAAAGGAGATAGAGGAGACGAGAACAGTAGCTAGTCGAAGGGTACTGATATCACACATCCGTTGTTCTCCTATGGTTGGGGCAATGGTCAATATTGTTTGACGCTTCTGCCTTTCATATCAACTATTTCCAAAGGCCAAAAAGGAGATCAGTCGGGTTTTTATGAGTGGCATTTTAGGTTCACGGTGGAGAGGAAGGGTCAACCTACCACCAGGGCCATACAACTACATACCCCTGGAAATTGCCAAAACTCCTACGAAAGCCTTGTCAAGTATGTGTGCTTGGGCGGCGAAGTGTTTTGTAATTCGACCCTGTGTAAGCGAGGAATAAATAACGTTATAATTAAAGCAAATCTTTGGGCCAGTTTAGATAATGGACGATGAGACAGAGTTTAGAAATAGCAACATTAACCTTCCCACCACATGTTTAGCTCTAGTGTTGCTCCAATAAAGACAGACACACAATCAATACAAGAACAAGACATATATTAGCCTGAGCATGGACTCGGTGAGTGTTGAGATATAGCAACATTCTCCTTCCCACCTCATCTCTATCTCCATGTGTCGCTCTAGTTAAGACAGACACACAATCAATGCTGGATCAAGACATATATTAACCCTCCACTGTGCCTGGTGGAGCTACTTTCTCACGCACTCTGCGCCCAAAATTACACGACGCCGGAAGTCATTTATCCATTTGCCAGATTAGCTTCCCGGCAACAAGATGCGGGAAGGATTTTCGCCCCGATATTAGGGTGGCCGACGCTCCCGCACGGCCGCTCCGGGATACAAGGTCTTGCGGCGAGGCTCGGCCGGGGATTCGCAAGGGGCTGAGGCGAACACAAGTGATTTGCAGCCGCGGAATGTTTACAGGCAGCGCTTCGACGAGCTGACTTCAGCGCCCTCACGCCAGCCACGCCACAATACACAATGCAGTGGTCGGTTGCGATTCTAACTTGTTGACTTTGAGACTGGCTAAAGACACACACACACACAGACACACACACACACACAGAAAGATAGAGAAACAGACACGACAGATACACACACACACAAAAAAAAAATAATAACAATAATTCAGTATAAAGCCCGCTAATCACTGCCCCTATAAAAAAGAGTATAGAAGAGTATCCAAGCAAGAGGTCAATTTCTGGAGAATAGGTGTCTTGAATCCTAACCGCTAATCACACACACACACACACACACACACACACCTATATATATATATATATATATATATATATATATATATATATATATATATATATATATATATATATATATATATATATATATATATATATATATATTAAGTTTATTTACGTCGGTATGCAGATATGGATGTTGATATTACATGAACCTTAAAGTAACTTAACTATACTTAATCTTTAAAAACTAGATTAACATAAACATTAACACACATTTTCTTTTCATATGCTTCTGCCCTCGAGCTGCTTCATTTGCTGTCCCATCTTTAGTTCCCATATTTCCTGGATTGGTTTGCTTACGTTTACTCTCCTATTAGAAAAATACAGTTTATTTTACTTTTAGCAATTTTTTTTCTTCCATAGACTTTGCTAACACAGTCTTTTGTGTTCATTGTTTCCTTTCCTTTGTTTCCTGGATTAGTTAGCTGACTTGTACTCTCTCATTAGAAAGATACCGTTTACTTTTAGCTCTATTTTTCTTCCATACATAAAACTTACACAGACTTTTATATCCCTATCTTTTCCTTTGTTTCCTTCAATGTTAGCCCCACCGGGTGACGATCGCAATCCAACCTCCTCAAGAATAAAGTAAGTTCTCGGCGCGTCTGAGAGTAAACACACACACGGCCTTTCCACACTCCAGGCAGCTGACACGCGGGATGCAGCGGAGTCACGGGGGACGCAGCCGCCAAGAACACGTGTATGCTCGCCTCCCTTTACGCCGAGACGTTTGCTCCCGTTATGTTTTTGTGTTATTTGCAACACTTGCAGAAAAGCTATAACACGACGCACTTTTGCTCGTCTCTTTGTTTCGTGCATTTTTTCTTTGTGCATATAGAATCGTCGACTATGTGGCTGAATTGTACTTTCTTATTAGCAAGATATTTTTCCCTTTCCTTTCCCAAAAGTAGGATATAGTTTGATTTTAAGGACATAAGGAGACCATAAAAGGCCAGACGGGCTACACAAGGCAGCTCCTGAAGATGGGCTGCTCACCAAATTTTCTTCCCTTCCATAAATGCATCTAGTCTCCATTCAAGGTTCCATTTGTGTTTGCCTCTCTCTCTCTCTCTCTCTCTCTCTCTCTCTCTCTCTCTCTCTCTCTCTCTCTCTCTCTCTCTTTTTTTTTTTTTTTTACAACAAAGGAGGCAGCTCAAGGGCACACACAAAAAAGAAAACAATAATAAAAAAAAAAGCCCGCTACTTGCTGCTACTAAAAAAGAAACAAAAGAGGTGGCCGAAAGCAAGGTCAAATACGAGAGGAGAGATGTCCTGATAACCTCCTCTCGAAAGAGTTCAAGTCGTAGGCAGGAGGAAATACAGATGAAGGAAGATTGTTCCAGAGTTTACCAGCGTGAGGGATGAAAGAGTGAAGATGCTGGTTAACTCTTGCATAAGGGGTTTGGACAGTATAGGGATGAGCATGAGTAGAAAGTCGAGTACAGCGGGGCCGCGGGAGGGGGGGAGGCATGCAGTTAGCAAGTTCAGAAGAGCAGTCAGCGTGGAAATATCGATAGAAGATAGAAAGAGAGGCAACATTGCAGCGGAATTTAAGAGGTAGAAGACTATCAGTAGGAGGAGGAGAGCTGATGAGACGAAGAGCCTTGGCCTCCACTCTGTCCAGAAGAGCTGTGTGAGTGGAGCCCCCCCACACATGAGATGCATACTCCATATGAGGGCGGACAAGGCCCTGTGGACAAGCAACTGTGCGGGGGAGAAGAACTGGCGGAGACGGTACAGAACGCCCAACCTCGAGGAAGCTGATTTAGTAAGAGATGAGATATGAAGTTTCCAGTTGACATTTTGAGTTAAGGATAGACCGAGGATGTTTAGTGTTGAGGAAGGTGATAGCTGGGTGTTGTCAAAGAATAGGGGATAGTTGTTTGGAAGATTGTGTCGAATGGATAGGTGGAGAATCTGTGTTTTTGAGGCATTGAAGGACACCAGGTTCCTCTTGCCCCAATCGGAAATAATAGTAAGGTCAGAGGCTAAGCGTTCTGCAGCCTCCAGCCTCGAGTCGTTAAGTTCCTATAGGGTGGGTCTTCTATTAAAAGAAGTTGAGTAATGCAGAGTGGAATCATCGGCGTAGGAATGGATAGGACAGTTCGTTTTGGAAAGAAGATCATCAGTGAACAACAGAAAAAGAGTGGGAGATAGGACAGAACCCTGTGGGACACCACTGTTAATAGATTTAGGGGAAGAACAGTCACCGTCTACCACAACAGAAATAGAACGGTCAGAAAGGAAACTGGAGATAAAGGTACAGAGAGAAAGATAGAAACCGTAGGAGGGTAGTTTGGAAAGCAAAGATTTGTGCCAGACCCTATCAAAAGCTTTTGATATGTCTGTGCAATAGCAAAGGTTTCACCGAAACGGCTAAGAGAGGATGACCAAGAGTCAGTTAGGAAGGCTAGGAGATCACCAGTAGAACGCCCCTTGCGGAACCCATACTGGCGATCAGATAGAAGGTCAGAAGTGGAATGGTGCTTTTGAATCTTCCGGTTAAGGATTGATTCAAAAGCTTTAAATAGACAAGAAAGTAAAGCTATAGGACGGTAGTTTGAGGGATTGGAGCGGTCACCCTTCTTAGGCACAGGCTGTATGAAGGCATACTTTCAGCAAGAAGGAAAGGTAGATGTTGACAGGCAGAGGCGAAAGAGTTTGACCAGGCAGGGTGACAGCATGGAGGCACAGTTTTTAAGGACAATAGGAGGCACTCCATCAGGTCCATAAGCCTTCTGAGGATTGAGGCCAGAGAGGGAATAGAAAACATCATTATGAAGAATCTTTATATCAGGCATAAAGGAGTCAGAGGGGGGATGAGTAGGAGGAATATGCCCAGAATCGTCCAGAGTGGAGTTTCAAGAAAAAGTTTTAGAAAAAGTTTCAATTACTTTCTTAAAAGCAAGATAAAAGGTATAGTAAAGCTGGGAGCATACGCTAGAGTTGCGCGTGGCGGCGGTGCTACTCTCCGTCCCGTTATCCCTTTGGGCTTGTGTAGGACAGAGCCCCTAACCCGACACAGGGCCAAAATAGAGTTCTCTTATTTTGTTTTCCTATAAGTGATACATAGCTTACTTTTTTTTGGTTTCCAATAAGGAAAACACTATCGAGAAAAGTCGCTTACATGGACGCTTCGACGTGGCACGGATTTCCTCTTTCCCTCTGTGTTTCTTTTCTTTTCTTTTTTTACAGAAAAGAAGACAGTTCAGGGGCGTGAAAAAAAAACAATAATGAAAAAAAAAAAAAAAAAAAAAGCCCGCTACTTACTGCTCCTGAATAGAGTACAAAGGAGTGGCCAAAAAGAGAGATGTCCAGACACCCTCCTCTTGAAAGAGTTCAAATCGTAGGCAGGAGGAAATACAGATTAATGAAGATTGTTCCAGAGTTTACCAGCGTGAGGGATGAAAGAGTGAAGATGGATGTAATGTGTATATTATAATGTACATGTGAATGTATGACTGTACGTGTGGCGACACCCGGTCGGTGTCGCACAACAGGATGTCTAACAACACTTCGTGCTTTTGGCCGTGGGAAGCTGTGATGAACTGACACTAGGATCAGCAAATGATGATTTTCATCAGCCGTCATCAACCGGAACCCACACCCTTCCGGACGAACTACAAGCAAATAAAACGGGCGAACAACGCGGAGAAGCGAGAGAAGACGGGTGACGGGCAGGCGAGCGGTGCTCCGCCGCCTCGCGCCCTGCAGCGGTGTGGCTGTCTCTGATTTCGTGCGACTCGCTCACGTAAACTGTAAACTTTGTATACAACTTAATATAGTTAAAATACATTTGGTATTTGTATTAACCTGAGAGAGAGAACTAAAGTGAATTAAAGTAAACTTATAACGGCTACCGCTCGGCCAACTAAAAGGCTATTGTGTTATCTCACCTTACTACAATCAACTTGTGAACACAGGCAACGGTACACCGGACCTGACGTGAGATAGCAGTTCGCGCCGTAATCATTAAACTTATTAAATATAATACTTAACACAAACCACGTTAAAAATGACGCTTAAAAACTACTAACAAAAGTGGTGGCAGCGGTGGGAGCGGAGAAGCGAGAGAAGACGGGTGACGGGCAGGCGAGCGGTGCTCCGCGTTGTTCGCCCGTTTTATTTGCTTGTAGTTCGTCCGGAAGGGCGTGGGTTCCGGTTGATGACGGCTGATGAAAGTCATCATTTGCTGATCCTAGTGTCATTTCATCACAGCTTCCCACGGCCAAAAGCACGACGTGTTGTTAGACATCCTGTTGTGCGACACCGACCGGGTGTCGCCACACGTACAGGCATACATTCGCATGTACATTATAATAAATACATTACATCGCCCCCGTTCCCGTATAAAACGTATATATATATATATATATATATATATATATATATATATATATATATATATATATATATATATATATATATAGATACGTATTATACATGCCTCCCTCCGTCACGGACCTTCCCCAAATGTTTCAAGAAAAAGTGATCGAAACGCATCATAATCATTCCGTCCTGTGAACGCGCTCCTGTTTATGAGGGTCGTGCCCCCGTTCCCGGGATTAACCTTCGAGCGGCTGAAAGATATTTATTCTCCCTGATTTGACACGAATGAAATGTCCATGACAATCTCACTTTGAAACAAGAAGTCCCTGGCCGAACAATCTGCCTCCCTTGCTACCCTGCGAAAGGCCTAACTGCTGTTACTGTTAGCGGGTGATTAGGGGCAGAAGCCATTGTGGGATTAGTAAGGTAAGTAAATACCTCTTGGTTGCTCATGCAGCGTAGGAGGAGGAGAAGGCACCCTTTGAAGACTGCTACAACTCCTTTCATGACAGTTACCGTTGTCCTTGACGTCACTGTTCATTTTCTCTCTACCCACCCCTCATAGTCCTCGGTGAGAGCTTGTAACTTCGGGTCAGGTTTCTCTGTCATTAAAAAGTTATTAGTAAAATGAGTAAAAATGGTAAAAAAAAAAAAAAATATATATATATATATATATATATATATATATATATATATATATATATATATATATATATATATATATATATATATATATATATATATATATATATATATATATATATATATATATATATATATATATATATATATATATATATATATATATATATATATATATATATATATATATATGTATATATATATATATATATATATATATATATATATATATATATATATATATATATTTAATTATTTTTGGAGCGATATTTTTTTTTGTTTTACCATTTCACTCCTCATTTTACTAGTAACTTTTTAATGACAGAGAAACCGGACCCGAAGATACAAGATCTCACCGAGGACTATGAGGGGTGGTAGAGAAAATGAACAGTGACGTCAAGGACAACGGTAACTGTCATGAAAGGAGTTGTAGTAGCTTTCAAGGGTTATTTACTTACCTTTTAATCCCCATTAATGGCTTCTGCCCCCACCCCTAGCAAGCAACAGCAGTTAGGTTTTTCTTCGCAGAGCAAGGGAGGCAGATTGTTCGGGCCAGGACTTTGCTCAAAGTGATATTGTATAAATATATCTCAGCTGCTCGAAGGTCAATCCTGGAACGGGGGCACACCCCCTCATAAACAGGAAGCGTGGGGAGAAGGATTGATTATGATGCGTTTCGATCACTTTTTCTTGAAACATTCGGGGAAGGGCCTTGACGGAGGGAGGCATGTTGATGGTGGAGGGGCGAGGCTCTAGCGACTCCTCCCACAGGATGATGCGATACATCACGTCCCTGCCCCGCGCCGTCAGTCACGACTCCCTCACCGCTAGGTTAAGCAACGGCTGCCTCACCGTCACAGAGAAGCCTGGTACACAGCAGCTGGAGGGCCAGGCCAGGCCGCTACACATCGAAGTGCAGCAGAAGCAGGAGAGAGAATCTGAAGCGAAGGAACACAAGGAAACTGGAAAGATGGAGAAACCATTTCTGTAGCTAATGCTAGATTATTACTAGAGTTCCTTGTGTTCATGATTGTCCTTAAAGTTCCTCTTCGAAGGAGTGCAGTATCCCTTGACTACAGCCCCACTGGCAACCTACACGGTTTTATCAGCCAACTTTTATGACATTTAATGTAATTTTGGGTCCTTTTTGAAGCTTCGTTTGCCGTCGACACGTTCGTCGGGGAGGGGGGCCTTCGCGACCCTCTGACCTAAACCTTTTTGGGTGTCACAACGGTAATCAAACATTCCTTGGTGTGTTCTTGTACCCGTGGTTTAGGCAGAGTCAAATAAATAGATGGTTGGAAATTTGAGGTTTACGATCTTTTTTTTTTTTTCACAGAATGGTGCATAGTGATCGTCTCCAAAGACTAGCGCCGGCTTGAGGTTCAACCTGACGCTGCTTTATGTATTTTTCCACCACACGACTATAACCTGCATCCTCGCATCTACTAATTTATGTTTGGTTCCTAAGCTTATGCCTGCATCTTTTTAATGCGAGAAGGGGAGTGCTTGAGTAATACTTTTCACTCTAACCCACTATTTTCTTTTATTGCTGAGTTGATGCAAGGCAGTCAGTCTTCTTAATTTAATTGGTGCCGTAATAATCGATGGTGTAGACTAACATAGGGATAGGTACAATTTAACCTTGAACCTCATGTGCTTCTGCTTAAAACATACTTTTTTCTCTGCACTGACAGACTTAACTTGAGCAGATGCTGTCCCTAACTTTTATTGTAACCAGCATGTGAATATCTGTAAGCTTTGGAAGTAAGCAGACAAGTCTTACTTACCCTTTGCTTGACATACCACTGTTACCCGTTACGGGAATTATTTTTGGCGTCACAGATGTCAGTCATCCACGTTTGTTACGATCGAGGGATAGGTGGAAATTTGTCTTTTTAATTTGATGTTTATTAATGCTGGAATTACTTTAATCAATTATGCTGGAATTATATATTTAAGTGAGATTTGTTACAACAGTGATTTCACAACTTGGTGACATGATTTTCTTTTATAGTACTGTAGACCTTAAAAACGGAGTATTAGGAGTTAGTGGTGCTGACTGCCGATGCTTCTAAGGTTCTCCAGACTTGTCCTTGTTATCACATTGTAACTATTAGGAGACTCTTCGGATAACATTACCTCTTTTGACACAACCTTATCTATTGTTGTAAACCCCACCCGTCTCGAAGGCGTGCCGAGGGTAACGACACTGGCAATTAATTGTCACGCAACGGATGCGTGTTTCTCTGCGACAGTTTTGTGTCCAGGTGTGACTCGAAGGTTCAGTGTGTAGCAGATCTTCTTCAAGGATTGTCCCTTTTTATTTTTACTAGTCCAAATAGCTCCATTACCATGTATCCTAAAGACAGTTTAGTCAATTTAATTTTTCTAGGATGTATCATGTAAATAATTTTTCGAGCTATTATTTTGTTTTCTCGGAATAGTACTCAGCTTACATGTCCACGACTCTAGCCCTGTTTACCTCGCCCTGTATGTACTTTGCCCATTTCTTGTTACTTCCATGATTATTTGTATTATCATTGGCATTTCCCGATGTTGTATCGTTAGGCGGGCTCTGACTTGTATATATTTTTTTTTAATGCAACCATAACAGGATCTCGTTTAACTAGTACACATTGTGCGACTGTAACATGGGTAGGTACACTGCTTTTAAAGGTCGGATGAGTCGCGAGGTCGCAACTTTTAGAGAACCGAGCGATGTAATGTGTATGTATGACTGTACGTGTGGCGACACCCGGTCGGTGTCGCGCAACAGGATGTCTAACAACACGTCGTGCTTTTGGCCGTGGGGAGCTGTGATGAACTGACACTAGGATCAGCAAATGATGATTTTCATCAGCCGTCATCAACCGGAACCCACACCCTTCCGGACGAACTACAAGCAAATAAAACGGGCGAACAACGCGGAGAAGCGAGAGAAGACGGGTGACGGGCAGGCGAGCGGTACCCCGCCGCCTCGTGCCCTGCAGCGGTGTGGCTGTCTCTGATTTCGTGCGACTTGCTCACGTAAACTGTAAACTTTGTATACAACTTAATATAGTTAAAATACATTTGGTATTTGTATTAACCTGAGAGAGAGAACTAAAGTGAACTAAAGTGAACTTATAACGGCTACCGCTCGGCCAACTAAAAGGCTATTGTGTTATATCACCTTACTACAATCAACTTGTGAACGCAGGCAACGGTACACCGGACCTGACGTGAGATAGCAGTTCGCGCCGTAAACATTACACTTACTAAATATAACACTTAACACAAACCACGTTAAAAATGACGATTAAAAACTACTAACATGCTGGTTAACTCTTGCATAAGGGGTTTGGACAGTATAGGGATGAAGCCCCGTGTAATTTGTATCACAAGGCCCCGCTGAAAAATGTCACTCCCGGAGCCACTTTGATGACACGTTTTGGCTCTCTCCTCTCTTTATGTTCCGCACTTTTAGCCGTTTTCCATTCATTAACGTGAAGCCAAATGTTCTTTTAGAGGCGTCAGTAAAAAGCGTATTCAGTATTGATCACAAGGCCTTACCGATGAAATACTGTCACTGCAGCATATGCCCTCAACCTTCCTTTCATGTCCTATGCTACTCAGTGAAGCAGTTACGTTAATATTACCGTTATGCCATTTAAGGTTTCCTCTGGCACCCATAGTTCATCTTTTTCAGTAACATTCTTTCAATGCAATACCTATGAAGCCCTTGCAGTATATATAGACCACGTGTACAGCCAGATCAAAGAGATTAAAATCCACCGTTCAGCTGTACATCAAGACGTATAGACTGATATTTTAAATTCGTTTGCTGTTTGTTATTTGCGAGAACTGACCGACTGACCTGCCCACAGTCTGTCCATCACCGCGGCTCCCCCTTTAGTGTTTGCTTGCCATGAGTGATGTTTTGAATGATCTACTGACGAGAGGAAAACAACGATGGCTTTACTTGTTTAGTAATGATAGAGTAAGTGTTTTAAAGTGTGACTCAGGAGAGTACTTTTCAGCGTATTGTGACTATAGTAAGTTAAAATGGGTTTGACGTTTCCGTAGAGTTTTTCGGTACTAATCGTTTCAACACACACAAACACAAACACACACACACACACACACACACATGCACGTAATCACGCACGCACGCACGCACGCACGCACGCACGCACACACACAAAAAAAACGCACGCACACACACATGCACGCACGCACGCACGCACACACACACACACACACACACACACACACACACACACACACACACACACACACACACACACACGTACCGGGAAATTTACTCAGAGGCCATCCGGAAAAGGAAACGTCAGTAGAAGTGCAGGAAGGGCGAGGAGGAGGAGGAGGAGGAAGTATGAAGAAGGAGATGGAGCATGAAGATGAGCTAAGGAGGTTGGAGAGGAAAGGAAAAGTATAGAGAGGAAGCTTGTGATGGCGGAGACGTGCTGAGAATGGAAAAAGAGTGGGAAATTAAAGGGAAAATAATCAACAATAATAATAATAATAATAATAATAATAATAATAATAATAATAATAATATGGATTTTATTTTTGAATGATTTGTAAGGATGGTTTCAGATTTTTCTCAATGAAGTCGTTGGGCGCGCAAGAGAAATATTGTGTATGTCTGTTTATTCACTCTAGTTTCTCTTTCCATTTTTCGCTCGGCTTTTGAACCGTTCTTCGTTGTTTGTTTCCTTCTGTCTGAGCAAAATAACGTGTAGCTACGTTATATATTTATCAATTTTTCTTTCTTTCTTCATTCGTCGCTCCAAACACTCAACCCCTAAATTTTGCTTCCGCCCTCTTTCTTTCTTTTTTTTTTTTTCATTCTTCCTTATAAATCCCTCACATTCGGGCTGGGGCCAACTACTAGGCCCCACCAAGAAAGCCTATGGGCGCGATAAGGGTAAACGTTAAAAATCAATAAAATAGAAATCCGTGTTTCCTCTTTCCGTCCGTGGTAAAATAAGCACCTTTCGGTGAAGGTCGCTATAGCAGCTTTTAAAGACGCACTTGGGACATTACCTGCGCACGTCTGCCGCGAACTAAACCCATTCAGCAAGTGACCGATTGTGAAGCCAGAAGAGCGATTGATAGAGACCTGAAGTTTTTTTTTCTCTCTTTTTTAGATTTCCAGTCCGAGAGATCTTAAGTGAATAGGATGTTGGTAAAAGGAGTGAATAGGTACTCCTGCTCCACTTTTTTAATTGGGTTCGTCGGAATTTGAGCCGCGTCAAATATTTCTTGAAGACCATAACGAGAATATTGATGAACGGGAAGTCTACCAGCGAGTCTTGAATATTCTTAGCGCGAGGGGAAGGAAGGAAAGAAGGGTGAGAGGGAGGGAGGGAGGGGACTCGCTCTCTTATGCACCTCGCTCGTAATTTTGCTTTCTCTGCATATTTTTCACGAGAGGTTTTTCATAGAGTTTAGTTATTTGCTCTGTTTTTGTTGTTTGTCTGTTTGGGGGTCGAAAAAATGCGTTCGTACCTTCATATTGCGTTTAAAAAATATGGATAGAAAGACAGCCATAGACAGATAGCCCGATAAAAGATAGATAAATGTAAATAGGTTGATTCAAAAGTATATAAGTGCTTACACATAGATAGATAGATAAATAGAAGAATATTTCGAGTGTTATAGAAACTGATTAGCGAATATATGATGATACATAAAAAAGAAAATAGATAAAGATAAGCGGGTGAATAAATAGAGAAAGATAGATAGATAGATAGATAGACGAATCGATAGATAGACATTTCGACTGACGTATAAACGGATTAACAAATAAATGATGATAGTAAATAAATAAAATAAAATATAATAATGAAAAAAGTAAAATAATGAAAAATGAAAAATAAGAGAGAGAGAGCTAAATTATGAGAATGGAGGAGCCTCGAAAATTTATGGAGGCTTTTTTTGACATAAGTAAGTCCGCCTCTCTCCTGCACTTTTCCGAAAGGCTATTACGAAGGGAATCAGGCTCTTCTTTTATAACGAAGGAAGGAACTGTTTTCTTGCCATTTACTGAACTTTATTTTATTATTTTTATTTTTATTTATCTTTTCATCTTTTTTTATTTCTTATTTCGGTTCTTACTGCACTTTTGGCTTCTACACTTGTTTTGGTTTCCTTTTTCTTTTTCTTTTCTTTATATATATATATATATATATATATATATATATATATATATATATATATATATATATATATATATATATATATATATATATATATATATATATCTTTTTTCTTTATTATCATCATCACCTTCTTCTTCTTCTTCTTCTTCTTCTTATATTTACTTAACTATAGATTTTTTTTTTCATTCTTGTTTATTTCATTATTTTCTATTTTTTTCTGCTACTTTTCCCCCTTCTTCCTCTTCCTCATTTTCTTATACATCTTCTTCTACTACTTCTTCTTCTTTTTAGTCTTTTTCTTTTTCTTCTTCTTCTATTTAATTATCTATTGGTTTTATTCTTTCATTCTCGCTTATTTCATTGTTTTCTTAATTTTTTTCTTCTTTTTCCCCTTCTTCTTCTTCTTCTTCTTCTTTTTCTTCTTCATTTTCTTCTTCTTCTTCATGATGTGAGATCGAATGTATTAGTAATATATTCTTTCTGTCTTCTCCCGTGAAGAATATGGTTCCATTGTGTCTTATATATTGTTCAAGTAATATATGTTTTTCTTGTGATATAGATAGAGATAGATAGATGGAAAGACTGAAAGACAGATGGACAGATAGATGGAAAGATAGATAGAAAGACTGATAGATAGATAGACAAATAGATGGATAAATAGATCGATCGATAGATAGATTCATAGATAGTCGTTCTTGTTGTAATTTATCTTTTGCTTGGAATATATATGGAAATAGATTTAGAAGTAGATACAGAGACATAAATATATATATATATATATATATATATATATATATTTATATATATATATATATATATATATATATATATATATATATATAGATAGATAGATAGATAGATAGATAGATAGATAGATTTATAGATGGATAGACAGATAGATAGAGTGGTAATAGGTAGGTAGATAGAGACAGATAGATAGATGGACTTATATAACATAAAGAGATAATTAATCAGATCTTCGTGTTCCCTGCAGGCGCCCAAGGCAGCAAAAGAGTTGAAAGCGGGGCACCAAAACTGCCTCCTGTAACGGGGTACCGGGGGGCGTTTAAAGGGCGTTGATTAAGACTTCAGCTTCCTTAAGGCGAATATATTGTTAGCCTCTGTGTACAAGGAGCGTCGGAGCGAGAGCGACTGCCGTTGTGTGTCAGTCGGACTCTCGTGAAGGAGTGACGAGTTACAGCTTGGAAAATAATTGTTACAATTGGTCACGTACGTCAAAGTGACTTTCAAGCATGATTAAATGCTTTGTATACAAACTGAGACGGTAAACACTGACGGACGACATTCCTATAAGGTGGCGTGATCTATCTGTCGTGGGTTTTTTCCATTGACAATTGTATGCCTAATTCGTGGTGATACTAAATAATAATTATAATAATAATAATAATAATAATAATAATAATAATAATAATAATAATAATAATAATAATAATACATTGATATCCACCTATAACACTCCTCGGGGAACGTGTGTTTTGTGTGAGGCGCGGAAAGACACTTCACCTCCTACCTCTAATATTAAATTCCCTTTTATTATCATTTCGACCTAAGGGATTTTACTTTCTTCTCTAAATGTCACCATGTGCTTGCGGGAAAGGATGTGTGTGTGTGCATGTGTGTGTGTGTGTGTGTGTGTGTGTGTGTGTGTGTGTGTGTGTGTGTGTGTTCGAGGGAAGGGGGAGGGAGGAAAGGGGGTAGATGTGTGTGTGTGTGTGTGTGTGTGTGTGTGTGTGTGTGTGTGTGTGTGTGTGTTGAGGTCGTGTCGCCGGCCGCGTCATAAGTGAAGGGGCAGTGCATACATTCTACACTGGACACGTGCGCGCCTCGGCGGGAATTTTTAGGAACTCATTATGAAGACAGCGGCGGAGGAGGAGGAGGCAGGAGTGCGCCGCGCCGCCACTCATTAAAGAGGCCAGGGTGCTCCTTACTCCCCGCTGAGGCGCGCCGTTACCGAGCTCCCACGTACTATTAGAGGCTACAATCTCGCTGCCAGCTGATTGTCCGCGCTTGGGTACTGTAATACAGGCACTTGAATTATTCTGAAGGGGTAAAACTATCAATGTCCTGGCTTTTACCTCTTGAAATCATTTAGTGTTCTTTTCCTACCCGGTACAATCTCGCTTCTAACATTCACGTACTCTTAGAGGCTACAATTTTGCTGCCTGGTGATTCTCCGCGCTTAGGTACTTTAATAAAGGCACTTGGATTATTCTGAAGGGGCAAAATTATCGATGTCCTGGCTTTTACCTCTTGAAATCATTTAGTGTTCTCTTCCTACCCGGTACAATCTCGCTTCTAACATTCACGTACCCTTACAGGCTACAATTTTGCTGCCAGATGATTGTTCGCGCTTGGGTAATGTAATAAAGGTACTAGGCTTATTCTGAAGGGGTAAAACTATCACTATTCTTTATCTCGTTTCTTTCGTATCCTTCTCTTTTCTTTCTTACACGGCACAAACTCGCTGCCAGCTGATTGTTCTCGCTTGCTTACTGTAACAAAGGCATTGTGGTCATTTTGAAGGAGTATCACTGTCAATATTCCTCCTTTTATCTCTTGAAATTATTTTGTATTCTTCCTTTTTCTTTTTCTTTCTTTCACACTCGCCCATTCATAGATATCACTCATAGACAACCTTATGCTCTCACCTTTCCTTAGACAAAGCAGAAATATTCTGTTCTTAGACAGTCCGCACTTCCCCATTCATAGATAACCTTATGCTTCAACTTTCTGATATGCAGAGAGAACATAATTATGCTGTTATTGCACGGTTCACACTTCTCCATTCATGGACAACCTTACGCAACATTCCCAGACAACCTTATGGTCTCACCTTCCTATAACCCAGTGGTTCCTAACCAGGGTCCATGGAAGAATTTCAAGTGGTCCATAGAGATTTTAATTATTTTAAAATTTATTATACTGGAATCAGGAGACATGCGGCTGGGAATAAAATTCATACTACTATACACATTCTTTAAAACTGAGTGCTTAATAAAATAGGACAAGTACTATAAGGATAGTTTTTGTGTACAATGCCAGCAACTATAACAACATTAACTTAACATTTGTCCTAGTATGTACTTTACTTTAATGAAAAGCGTTTGTTGAAAGGAACGTCTTCTGCTTTCATATAAATAGGCCTACAGCTTAATCAGCATAACAATGCAAGGCATTTTACATGAATATATTCATTTTTTGCAGAAAAAAATATTTTATCAATTTTTGCGGCTGAACCTATTTTGTTGTAGGGGTCCACAGGTGAAAAGGTGACTGTAAAAGGGGAACGGGACAAAAAAGGTACAGGCAGAGTGAACCAGAGCGGTCAATAGTGTATGAATGGTCTGCGCCAAGTGTCAAACCATAGCCTCGCTTCGCCTCGCCTCGCCTCGCCTCGCCTCGCCCCTCCCCAACAGGTGTCTGCCCCCTCCACCCTACCCCCACCCCCCGACCCTCCAGCCTGGGCCACAGTTCATGGATGCGCTGAAAACATTTCTTCTTAAAAAAAAAAAAAAAACTGCGCGAAATGTGTATGAGTTTTTCCCCTCAGTCCCTCATTTTCCACGGCGGAATTTCAACGGCCGCCATTGCACTCTCAGACGCAGAAGTGAAAGAAATTCCGAATATGATTTTTTGACTCGCGTTCCGAAGTATACGGCGGTGGAGAGGCCCTGTGTGTACATGTGGAGACCGGGGTTATGCTGAACACACACACACACACACACAAATGAAAGAAAGATTTGGCAAAAGTAGACAAAGAGACAGGACTATCCGAGCCTAGCTCAGGCCCTGTATGCTACAAATAGGTAAATACACATAGGTAAATACGATTGGAGCTAATCTTTTCTACCTGTGTGTGTGTGTGTATATATATATATATATATATATATATATATACATATATATATATATATATATATATATATGTATATATATATATATATATATATATATATATGTATATATATATGTATATATATATATATGTGTGTGTGTGTGTGTTTGTGTGTATATTTACATAGGTGTGAGATACGGGAAAAGAGCTACGCTCGCTCTGTCCTGTCTCCAGCTCATCTTGTCCCGTCTCCATTTGTGTGTGTGTGTGTGTGTGTGTGTGTGTGTGTGTGTGTGTGTGTAATGGACCGTATTGGCTATACAGACAGCGCCACATGTGGCCACTCAACCCAAAGCTGTCATTTCAGAGATACACAGCCATGGTCCCGCCATCGCTCAAGCCGATGTTTGCACTTCACTCCTACCCGATTTCAGTTTTTCCCCAGGTCAAATAGTAGTGTCAGGAAATCGAGTAGAGGTAATATGTGAGCGGTCGTTGCTCAGAGCGGTGACTCTGCCAAGGCCTTGTACCCTGGAGGCAGCCTCAGATGCACTCTAGTACATAACTTGAATTCTATGGAAAGTACTGCTCTGACAGTTCAACGAGTGGCCACGCGTGGCGCTGCCTGTATAGATCACGAGTTGGACTCGTAATCGCCAGCAGGTACCCTTCCGACATGAGCAAGTGCTCTTTATCGTCGATCTCTGGGTACTGCCAGGACCTCACACACCACACACCCCATCCCCCTTGCTCAAGGGGGGGTAGTAACCACTAATAGTCAACGGAAAGAATCCGGAGAGAATACGTGGGATGCATACTACATCCCACGTATTTTCTTTATTCATACGTATTTTGCAGACGACGTTTTTATTTTTTTTTATTTTATTTGTGTGCGTGTTTGTGTCTGTCTGTCTATCTTTCTATCTGTCTGTGTATCTGTCTGTTTGTCTGTATATTTTTCTGTGTTTTTTGAAGCACGAAGGCGAGGAGTCCAATTGAGTGTAGGTTTTGTGTGTCTGGATGTTAACATTCCGCCGCCTCGTGGACGAGCTCATGTTTTCCAATGAGGGAAGGAAAGTCAGTCACCGCAATCACTGCCGCCCCATCGCCTTCGCCGCGATGATGATGAAGATAATGACAATAATAATAATAATAATAATAATAATAATAATAATAATAATAATAATAATAATAATAATAATAATAATAATAATAATAATAGGAAAAAGAAGAGAAAGAATTAATAGTGTAGTAGTAGTAGTAGTAGTAGTCGTAATAGTAGTAGTAGTAGTAGTAGTCGTAATAGTAGTAGTAGTAGTAGCAGTAGTAGTAGTAGTAGTAGTAGTAGTAGTAGTAGTAGTAGTAGTAGTAGTAGTAGTAGTAGTAGTAGTAGTAGTAGTAGTAGTAGTAGTAGTAGTAGTAGTAGTAGTAGTAGTAGTAGTAGTAGTAGTAGTAGAGGTTGAAGTAGTAGTAATAGTAGTAGTAGTAGTAGTAGTAGTAGTAGTAGTAGTAGTAGTAGTAGTAGTAGTTGTTGTAGTAGTAGTAGCAGTAGTAGTAGTAGTAGTAGTAGTAGTTGTGGTAGTAGTAGTAGTAGTAGTAGTACATAAGAACATAAGAACGTTGGAATCTGCAAGAGGCCGGTGGGCCTATACAAGGCAGTTCCTTTGACCCTAAGCTCCCGTGTATCTAACCCCACCTAGTATCGCTGTCCATGAATTTATCTAGTCTATTTTTGAATGTGACAATTGTATTGGCACTCACCACATGACTGCAAGCCTATTCCACTCAAACCCATTACTTTGTGTCCTACCCGGTTCTCTTACCAACAAAACCTTATGAATGTCTCCCTTATTAAAGCCCTTCATCCATTTATAAACCTCGATCATGTCTCCACGCACCCTTCGCCTTTCTAGAGAATGCAAGTTTAACTGTTTGAGTCTTTCCTTGTATGGCAAGTTTCTCAACCCCTGAATCATCTTAGTCATCCTCCTCTACACTGATTCTAACATTTTGATATCCATTCTATAGTAAGGTGACCAGAACTGAACCGCATAGTCAAGATGAGGTCTAACTAATGCTAAATATGGTTTGAGGAAGACTTCGGCGCTTCTGTTGCTTACGCTCCTTGAAATAAATCCCAGTACCCTATTTGCTCGATTTCTAGTTTGAATGCATTGTGCCCTTGGGCGGAGATCAGAGCTCACTAAGACCCCTAAATCTCTCTCGCACCCAGACCTGCTTATGAGAGTGTCATTTAAGCAATAGTTGTGAGAGGGGTTGTTCCTACCTACACTCAGAATACTGCACTTCCCTACAGTGAACTCCATCTGCCATTTATCCGCCCAGTCATACAATCTGTTTAGTTCATCCTGGAGAATACTAGCGTCCTGATCCGACTCAATTACTCTACCGATCTTGGTATCATCTGCAAATTTACTAACATCACTACTAATTCCTGTATCTAAATCATTGATATAAATAATAAACAAGAGTGAACCTAATACCGAACCTTGTGAGACCCCACTCGTAACACATCCCCAGTCAGATCTTTTACCATTGATTTGCACTCTTTGCTTCCTATTGCTAAGCCACGCCTTGACCCAGTTCAAAACCTTATCCTCTACACCGTGAGCCTGTAATTTAAGCAACAGTCGTTGGTGAGGAACTTTGTTAAACGCTTTACTAAAATCAAGATAGATTACATCATAGTTTTCATCTCTGTCTGCCGCCTCAAATACTTTACTGTAGAAGGACAAGAGATTGGTGAGGCATGACCTACCTTTCGTGAACCCATGCTGCGAGTCATGAATTAAGCTGTGTTTCTCTAGATGCTCCCGAATGTTCCTGGCTATTTTGGACTCCAGCATCTTGCCTATAACCGATGTTAAGCTAATTGGGCGATAGTTTGAAGCAACTGACCTGTCCCCCTTTTTGAAAATCGGCGTCACATTAGCTACTTTCCACAAGCTGGGCACATAGCCAGTATTTACCGACATCTTAAAGATGTCGGTTAGTGGGCCACTGATTACATCACCTAATTCATTTAATACCCTCGGAAATATCCCGTCAGGACCTGGCGACTTGTCCTTCTTAAGCTTATCTATCTCATCCTGAACTATTTGCCTGGTAATGATTATATCCCTCAATTTATCGCCATCCCCGCCCTCGAACACCTGAACCCTTTCCGGGATAGTCGTTCGATCCTCTTGCGTGAATACTGAAAGGAAGTAGTCGTTCAACAATATGCTCATATTTTCGTGATTTTATACTAGCTCCCCTGTGTTTGTTTTCAGCGGTCCAATTTTCTCCCGTGTTTTTTTTCTATACATCTAAAATAAGCCGTTAGGATTACTTTTCGCCTCATTTGCTACTTTGATATCATAATTCCTTTTTGCTATCCTGGTGTTTTTCTTCACTAATCTAGATAGTTCGACATACCGGCCCCTGAGATGTGTTTCACCATTCTTTAGTTTCTGATAAATTTTCTTCTTTAACCATATCTCGTATTTTAGTCCACGAGTCATCCACTTGGGGTGACTCGTGGACTAAAACACGATATAGGTTAAAGCTAGTAGTAGTAGTAGTAGTAGTAGTAGTAGTAGTAGTAGTAGTAGTAGTAGTAGTAGTAGTAGTAGTAGTAGTAGTTGTATTATTATTATTATTATTATTATTATTATTATTATTATTATTATTATTATTATTATTAGTAGTAGTAGTAGTAGTAGTAGTAGTAGTAGTATAGGCCGACCGACTTCCTAAAAGTTCAAAATTTAATGAAAACTTATTCGTACTTTTTACATTATCTTTTATATTTTATTATTATTATTATCATTATTATTATTATTATTATTATTATTATTATTATTATTATTATCATTATTATCAATATTGTTATTAGCATTTTAGATTATCATTATCATTAAAATTACTGCTTACTGCGCGGCACTGGTTAGTGAAGTGCAGGAGCTCGTGATTATTATTAACACTGCCATTAACACACCGTTCAGTAAAGGTTGAGTGTCAGAAGCAAACCAACGAGCCAAACTTGCAAATTTTTATATCCACTTATATATATATATATATATATATATATATATATATATATATATATATATATATATATATATATATATATATATATATATATATATATATATATATATACATATATATATATATATATATATATATATATATATATATATATATATATATATATACAACGGGATGAGTTACAACAAAAATTACTAAAACAAGCGTGGCAATTAAATAACAATGACAAGTGTGAAGATCACCGAGACAAGCGTGACAATTAAATAACAATGACAGTATGAAGATTACCGGGACAAGCGTGACAATTAAATAACAATGACAGTATGAAGATCACCGAGACAAGCGTGACAATTAAATAACAATGACAGTATGAAGATTACCGGGACAAGCGTGACAATTAAATAACAATGACAGTATGAAGATTACCGGGGCAAACGTGGCAATTAAATAACAATGACAGTATGAAGATTACCGGGGCAAACGTGGCAATTAAATAACAATGACAGTATGAAGATTACCGGGACAAACGTGACAATTAAATAACAATGACAGTATGAAGATTACCGGGACAAGCGTGACAATTAAATAACAATGACAGTATGAAGATTACCGAGACAAACGTGACAATTAAATAACAATGACAGTATGAAGATTACCGGGGCAAACGTGGCAATTAAATAACAATGACAGTATGAAGATTACCGGGACAAACGTGGCAATTAAATAACAATGACAGTATGAAGATTACCGGGACAAACGTGACAATTAAATAACAATGACATTATGAAGATTACCGAGACAAACGTGACAATTAAATAACAATGACAGTATGAAGATTACCGAGACAAACGTGGCAATTAAATAACAATGACAGTATGAAGATTACCGGGACAAACGTGGCAATTAAATAACAATGACAAGTGTGAAGATTACCGAGACAAACGTGGCAATTAAATAACAATGACAGTATGAAGATTACCGGGACAAACGTGGCAATTAAATAACAATGACAGTGTGAAGATTACCGGGACAAGCGTGGCAATTAAATAACAATGACAGTATGAAGATTACCGGGACAAACGTGGCAATTAAATAACAATGACAGTATGAAGATTACCGGGACAAACGTGGCAATTAAATAACAATGACAGTATGAAGATTACCGGGACAAACGTGGCAATTAAATAACAATGACAGTATGAAGATTACCGAGACAAGCGTGACAATTAAATAACAATGACGGTGTGAAGATTACCGAGACAAGCGTGACAATTAAATAACAATGACGATGTGAAGATTACCGAGACAAGCGTGACAATTAAATAACAATGACAGTATGAAGATTACCGAGACAAGCGTGACAATTAAATAACAATGACGGTGTGAAGATTACCGAGACAAACGTGACAATTAAATAACAATGACAGCACGAAGATTACCGAAAGAAGCGTAACAATGAAACAACAACAGCGGCAGCGAAAATATTATGATAGAAAGGGAAACAGCTACGACAATAAGAATAATAACAAAAACGTAGCTGAGAAAATAACATTAACGCATCGTAGCTACACAAAATTCACAAAAAGAAAAAAACAAAAACAACAGCAACAACAATGACGGTACGAAAATATAATGATAGAAAGAGGAGAAAATGTGACGATAAGAATAATGATAAAAAAAAAAAAACGTAACAGTGAAAATAATAGCGTCGCATCGAAGCTAATTTATTTTTTTCTCTCATTTTCCCTCCCTCACTTTTTTCCCTTATTTTCCCTCTCTTCTTTCCCTCCCTTTTTCCCTTATTTTCCCTCTCATTTTTCCCTCCCTCACTTTTTTCCCCTTATTTTCCCTCTCATTTTTTCCCTTCCTCACTTTCTTTCCCTTATTTTCTCCTCTCATTTTTCCCTCCCTCACTTTTTTCCCTTATTTTCCCTCTCATTTTCCCTCCCTCACTTTTTTTCCCTTATTTTCCTTTTTATTTTCCCTCCCTCACTTTTTCCCTTATTTTTCCTTTCATTTTCCCTCCTCATTTTTTTCCCTTATTTTTTTCCTCTCATTTTTCCCTCCCTCACTTTTTTTTCCTTAATTTCCCTCTCATTATTCCCTTCCTCATTTTTTCAACTTATTTTCCCTCTCTTCTTTCCCTCCCTTTTTCCCTTATTTTCTCTCTTTCTTTCCCTCCCTTTTTCTCTTATTTTCCCTCTCTTCTTTCCCTCCCTTTTTCCCTTATTTTCCCTCTCATTTTTTCCCTCCCTCACTTTCTTTCCCTTATTTTCTCCTCTCATTTTTCCCTCCCTCACTTTTTTCCCTTATTTTTCCTCTCATTTTTTCCCTCCCTCATTTTGTTTCCTTTATTTTCACCGTTCATCTTTCCCTCCTTCACTTTTTTCCCTATTTTCCCTCTCATTTTTTCCCTCTCTCACTTTTTTCCCTTATTTTCCCTCTCATTTTTTCCCTTCCTCATTTATTTCCTTTATTTCCTCCCATCATTTATTCCTTCCAGACTTTTTTTACATTCTTTTACTAATCTTGTTTTGCTTTTTATTTAATTTTCATGCCCCGAGAGAAATGATTTTTTTTATTTTTATGTTCTCACAAAAATCAATAACAAGAAGACAACAACAACAACAATGGCAATGCGAAAATATTATGATAGAAAGAGGAGGAACTACGTCAAAAGAACAGTAAAAACGTAACAGGAAATAATCGCCTCGCATCACAGCAACAAAAACATCCACCGCCATCACTAAAATAAAAAAATAAAGGACTCCATAAAAGTTCAGTGTTGGTGGCTAATAATTATTCATTCAGCTCTATTTTAATCACCTGCCTGGCTGCCTCCCATTGCTCACCTTCTTTTGCTTTCCTTTTACTGTTGTTGTTTTTTGTATGTTTTGGAAGAGCGACGAAAAGAGAGAAAAAAAAAAGGTAACATTTTCAAATCAGATTCCTATACTCGTGTTTGTGAAATATTATGGTCTTCCAGCTGCGTATGGTAAGGGGTGCCGGTGGGGGTGGGTATAGGTGTGGGTGTGTGATTGGGTGGGTGTGTATAACTATCTACTTGGGTGTGTATTTTTTTATATTTATCTATCTATCTGTTCGTAAGTATTCTGAGTGAGTGTGTGTGTGTGTGTGTGTGTGTGTGTGTGTGTGTTATGCAGGTGATGTGTCAGGCCGTAATGACATACATTATAAACACATTGTCAGGGCTCGCCCTCGCTTCAGCCAGATTAGTCACCCCTTAGTGGAGTGACAGGCAACCTGCCCGATGTCGCCTGGTTCCTTCCCGCCTGCCGCTCTCTGCGTGTCCTGTTGGGTGTCAGTGTGCGCGTGTGTGTGTGTATGTGTGTGTGTGTGTGTGTGTGTGTGTGTGTGTGTGTGTTTACAGTAAAGGAAGCAGCTCAAGGGCAAAATAAAAATAATGATGATAAAAAAAGAGCCCGCTAATCACTGTCCCTATATAAAAAAGTTCAGAAGAGTTGCCAAAAGTGGTCAATCTCGGAAGGGGAGGTGTCTCGGTACTCTCCTCTTGCTTGAACTATTTCGCTTTGTATGCATAAACTATACCTGTGTCAACTTTACAATTAAGTTATTCCTTGTACAGTATTGGCGGAGAATGACTCGAAGGGGATAACTGTGCGGCCTTTCTTGCTTGAACTTATAAATGTAATCGTCTTGCGTATGAAGTATAAAGTCAGCCTCAGAAGTCTTACAGGCCAGAAGAAGTTGTCTCAAGGTAATTTGTACGGAGTTGCTGATTGTACTGTGAAGGAGCTTATGTTCATTAGCAAGAGAGAGAGAGAGAGAGAGAGAGAGAGAGAGAGAGAGAGAGAGAGAGAGAGAGAGAGAGAGAGAGAGAGAGAGAGAGAGAGAGAGAGAGCACAGCACAGCACAGCACAGCACAGCACCACCGCCGGAGAACACAGCCGGCGGTGGTGAGCGGAAAATCTTCTTCAACCACTCATACCTCAGAACATATGAAGGAATACTCAAGCTGGCCCAACTAGTGAGTGCATTCAGCTTAAGTTGGCGTATAGGCTCCACCCCTTTCTGCTTAAGCTCCGCCCCTTTTCCTATAAGCCCCTCCTCCTTATTTTCCTTTCCATTTCCTTCTTCTCTCTCTTTCATTCTTCCTTTCTTTTTTTTTCCTTCTTTCTTTCTCTGGTCTTTTTATTTCATTCTTCCTCTCCTTCCCTTCCTTCCCTATTGCTTCCTTTCCTTTATTTTCCCTTCCTTTCCTCTACTTTCCCTTCTTCCTTCTTTCCTTCCTTTCGCTTCTTCCTCCTCTCCTCCTCTCTCACTCAGTTTTACCTCCTCCTTCTCCTCCTCCTTATTGTCATTTCCTTTCCTTCTCCTTTCCTTCATTCTTCCTTCTTTTTTTCCTTCTCCATTCTTTTCTTTTCCTTTTTTCCATTATTTCTCCTTTGTTCTTAGTGCCTTTTTCTCCTTAAGCCCCGCCCCCTTCTCAACAAGTTCCTTCTCCTTCATAAGCTCCTCCCCCTTCTCAACAAGCTCCTCCCCTTCTCCTTAAGCCCCATTCCCTCCTCCTTAAGTCCCGCCCCCTTCTCAAGAAGCTCCTCCACCTTCTCAACAAGTTCCTTCCCCTTTTCCTTAAGCCCCATTCACTCATCCTGAAGTCCCGCCCCCTTCTCCTTAAGCTTCTCCACCTTCTCAGCAAGTTCCTCCCCCTTCGCTTTAAGCCCCATCCCCTTCTCAACAAGCTCTTCCCTCTTCTTAAGTCCATCCCCCTTCTCAGAAAGCCCCGCCCCTTCTCCTTAAGCCCATTAATTGAAGTGTTCAAAATCATTAATGGCTTCGACCACATTAACCCAGATAGTCTATTTCAGAGAGACACCAACACAAAAACACGCAGCAACGGTATGAAGTTAAAGGGAAACCGATGTAAACCATTGGTGCGCAGAAGTTTTTTTCAATAATAGAGTCGTCGATCAGTGGAATAGACTCCCACCGTCAGTAGTTAGCGCACAGAGTATCAATAGATTCAAGTCTTCATTGGATAAGTACTTCAAGGATATAAGCTTATACTGACCCTTCTTCGCATGTTTTCAGACAGATTCCAGCAAGATCTCAACCTAAATCCATATTATTCTCCCCCACAACCTAGATTGCAAGTAGCGTAAGTTAACAATAGAGTAAAGCAACAGTTAATGTCCGCATGACAGGTGGAGTGAGGTGTGGGTGCAGTAAGGTGACAGGGTACTGGTGCGTGTATAATACCGCCGGTAAAATGAGTATCAAGCCTCCACCTGTGCCCCTGAAACTACACCTCACCCATCGTGAGTATTAGGGGGGATTCTGGGGCTTCCCTGTGTAGGCCACTCGGCCTCTTCCAGTCTGCCTGTGTTTCTATGTTCTTATGTTCTTATGTAATGAAGTAATTTTCCCCCACAGCTTAGGTTACCAGTAGTGTAAGTTAAGGGTAGTAATTTTCTCTTATTTCTCTCTTTACTGTAAAATTTCCATGTCCCTTTCTTCTTTAAAGGTATATGGTGTTCTCTTTTAACTATTTCCTGCCGGCACGTTGCCGGAGGGAGAGGTGGGTGGGGAGGAGCCTTCATCTATTCTGTCCTGTTCTACCACACGTATATTACTAATAGTAGCGGTAGTAAACAGACACCCTCGCCATAGACCGATAGGTCTTCTGCTGTATGTTCTTCCTATGTATTCCTATGTATTCCCTTCCCCCTTCCCTATAAGCCCCGCCCCTTTCTCCTTAAGCTCCTCCCCCTTCCCTATAAGTCCCTCGACCCTCCTTCCCATAGAAACATAATAAGAAAGGCTGAATCTATTGCATCTGGTGAGTGTGTTTAGCTTAAGTTGGCGTATTAGCCCCGCCCCCTTCTCATTAAGCCCCTCCCCCTTCTTGGTAAGCTCCTCCCCTTCTCTTTCCTTTCCTTTCACTCCTTTTTTTCCTTCCTTCCCTCCTTTCCTTTCCTTCCCAGTTTTTTTTTAGTTTTTTTTATTCGGACTTCCCTTCCTCTCACTCCTTTTCCTTATCTTCCTTTTTTTCTGCCTTCCTTCCTTCCCTCCTCTCCTTTTCTTTCTTTCCTCTCCTTTATTTTCTCTCCTTCCCCATACTTTTCCTAGCTATCCCTCTTCCTTTTAAGCCCCTCCCCTTCTTTTTCCTTTCCTTACCTTTTTTTCCTTCCCTCTCTCCTTCCTTCTCCCCACATACTTTCCCTAGCCATCCCCACACCCACACACTCATCCCAACCCCAACGTTCCCCCAATCAACGCTCCATCCCCCACAAGTCATCGCAGTGCTGGTGTTCGTCTCTGTCATGGTCTCGGAAGACCCTCGCGGCGGCACCTCGGACTGGATCTCCTTCTCGTCCATGGGCAGCTTCTGGTTCAGTGGCATGTTGTTCGTGATGTACCTCGTCAATGCTGTGGTCGTCCTCACTGACGTGCCCTGTGGAATGCTGGTAAGGAGGGTATTTTGTCTTCTGTGATTTCTGGCTTCCTTTTTTCCTTCATTCCTTCTCTCCTTGCTTCGTTTTCTTTTCCTTTCTTTCATTCCTTGTCTTCTTGTCATTTTCTTTATTTTTTTCTACATCAAGAGAGGCAGCTCAGTCCTTTCTTTTCCTTCCTTCCTTCCTTGGAGCCTGTGTTGTTTTCTGTGATTCCTGGCCTCCTTTTTGCCTTCATTTCTTCTCTCCTTGCTTCGTTTTCTTTCCTCTTCCTTCATTCCTTGTCTTCTTGTCATTTTCTTAATTTTTTTTACGTTAGGGGAGGCAGCTCAGTCCTTTCTTTTCCTTCCTTCCTTCCCTGGAGCCTGTGTTGTTTTCTGTGATTCCTGGCCTCCTTTTGCCTTCATTTCATCTCTCCTTGCTTCGTCTTCTTTCCTATCTATACTTCCTTGTCTTCAGTACCGTGGCCCTGCTGTCTCTCGTGCCCTGTGGAATACTGGTAAGGAGTGTGGGTTCTTTTCTATGATGCCTGGCTTTCTTTTTGCCTTCATACTTCTCTCCTTGCTTCGTTTTCTTTTCCTTTCTATCGTTCCTTGTCTTCAGTACCGTGGCCCGGCTGTCTCTCATGTCCTGGGGAATGCTGGTAAAGAGTGGGGGTTCTTTTCTGCGATGCCTGGTTTCCTTTTTCCTTCATTCCTTCCCTCCTTCCTTCGTTTTCTTTTCCTTCCTATCGTTCCTTGTCTTCAGTACTGTGGCCCGGCTGTCTCTCGTGCCTTGGGGAATGCTGGTAAAGAGTACATGTGGGTTGTTTTCTGTGATCCTGTCTTCCTTTTTTCTTTCATTCCTTCTTTCCTTGCTTCATTTTCTTTCCCTTTCTTTCATTCCTTGTCTTCCTGTCATTTTCTTTTTTTTTCTACATCAAGGGAGGCAGCTCAGTACTTTCTTTTCCTTCCTTCCTTCCCTGGTGCCTGTGTTGTTTTCTGTGATTCCTGGCCTGGCCTCCTTTTGCCTTCATTTCATCTCTCCTTGTTTCATTTTCTTTTCCTTCCTGTCCTTCCTTGTCTTCAATTATATGGTATCGTGGGTCCCCCTGTCTCTCTCGTTCCCTGGGGAATGCTGGTAAGGAGGGTGGGTTCTTTTGCGATGCCTGGCTTCCTTTTCCTTCATTTCTTCTCTCCTTGCGTCATATTATATTCCTTCTATCCTTCCTTGTCTTCAGTACTGTGGCCCTGTTGTCTCTCGTGCCCTGGGGAATGCTGGTAAGGAGTACGTGTGGGCTGTTTTCTGTGATTCCTGACTTCCTTTTGTTCCTTCATTCCTTCCCTCCTTGCTTCATTTTCTTTCCCTTTCTTTCATTCCTTGTCTTCTTATCATTTTCTTTTTTTTTCTACATCAAGGGAGGCAGCTCATTCCTTTCTTTTCCTTCCTTCCTTCCCTGGAGCCTGTGTTGTTTTCTGTGATTCCTGGCCTCCTTTTTGCCTTCATTTCTTCTCTCCTTGCTTCGTCTTCTTTCCCTTCCTATCGTTCCCTCTCTGTGTTGTTTTCTTCCTTCTTTTTGCTGTTTCTTCCTTCCCTCTCATCCTCTCCTCTCTTCCCTTTTCTGTCTTCCCTCCTCTTCCGTCTCTCCTTTCTTTTCCTCTCCTAGCTCTCTTCCCTCCTTCCCTTTCTTTCATCTTCTCCTTTCCCTTATACTTTCTCTTTCCTTTTCTTTGTTCCTCCCCTCCTCTTTCCCTTCTTCTTTCTTCATGTCATAACTACTAATGATAATAACAATGATGGTGTAGTTGTACTGGTGTACATGTGTGTGTGTGTCATTCCGTGTGTTTGCAGGAGCTGGTCTACACATGTCTCTGGACGGCCTTCTGGCTTGTGTCGGGCTGTTTGGCGGCGGACTTCGCGAGCAAAGGGTGAGTGTGTGTGTGTGCGTGTGTGTGTGTGTGTGTGTGTGTTGACAGTCTTCTTCTTCTTCCTCTTCTTCTTTATTTTCTTCCTCTTCTTTTTTATCTTTTTCTTCCTCTTCTATTTTATCTTCTTCCTCTTCTTTTTTTTATTTTCTTCCTTTTCTTTTTTATCTTCTTCTCTTCTTCTTTTTTTTTCTTTCTCTTCTTTTTATCTTCTTCCTCTTTTTCTTCCTTGATCTTCTTTTTCTTCCTCTTCCTCCTTTTTATCTTCTTCCTCTTCTTTTTCTTCTTCTTCCTCTTCTGTATCTTTTTCTTCTTCTTCCTTTTCTTCTTTGTCTTCTTCCTCTTCTTTATCTTCTTCCTCTTCTTCTTTTTCTTCCTCTTCATCTTCTTCTTCTTCCTTGTTCCCCCTAATGCTCGATCTTTTCTCCCTAGTTTTAATTGTTATAATTTTTCTTTTTTTCTTCCACATGTTCTCATTTTCTTCCTTTGTTTTCTTCCTCGTTTTGTCATCATTTTCTTCACATACTTCCATTTGTTCTCATTTTCTTCTTACTTTTCTTCATAGTCTTGTTTTCATTTTCTTCATTTTCTTCAGTTTTACATCGTCTGCTTTTGCTATAATTTTCTCCATTTTCTTCTTTTTTTCATTTTCATTTTTTCATTTTTATTTTTTATTTTCATTTTTTCACTTTCATTTTTTTTCATTTCATTTTCATTTTCATTTTTTCATTTTTTTCATTTTCATTCATTTTCATTTTTCGTTTTTTCATTTTTTTCATTATTTTCATTTTTTTCTTCATTTTCTCTCTCATTTTTCATTTTCATATTCTATTTTTTTTCTTCATTTTCTTCAGTTTTTACATCACCTAGTTTTTTGTTTTCATTTTCTTCATTTTCTTCACAGTTTTTACACCACTATTCTTTTTCTTCCTTGTTTTCTCATAATTTTTTTCACATACTTCAATTTGTCTACCTTTTCTTCTTCCCTTCCTTTATCATTGTCTTCCTGTAGTGTTAGACCATCCTGCTGTTCTTTCTTCTCTCTCTCTCTCTCTCTCTCTCTCTTATTTATTTAAACAGGGTTTACAAAGATTGTGCTAAAGTTGAAGGTTTTAAGCTTCATCTATCTATATTATGTACAAGATTACACACAGTGAGTTACTGCCCAGAGGTCCTAAGCCAGCTGTTCACCTCCTGCTTGAAGTCTTGAAGAGACGCGTGATGGTGGATGTCGGTGTGGCGAACAAACTGGTTCCACAGGCGGCTGTAGCGGGGCTGGAAGGAGTGGAAGTGGTGTTCTGTCCCAGAGAAGGTACAGCCGCTTGTTCCTGCCTGTGGGTGCTGCTCGGGTGGAGTGTATGGGGCTTGGGGGCGCAGGGAGCTTGAGAGATGCCAGGTTGGGTGTGTTTAGGGTTGTGTGCCTTGAACATTACACACAGGCCTGCCACATCCCTGCGCCCTGGAGAGGTTGTAAGGAGCCACGCGCATGCTGAGGACCTGTGTTGTATCAGACGCTGGGCTCTGGTCTGGACACGACCCAGCGTTGCAAGGTAGGATGGAGGCAGGAGGACCAGGCGAGGGGGAGTACTCCATGAGGGACGTACTGTGCCTTTGTAGAGCACCTCAGCCCCTTTGGCGTCAAGTATATGGGAGATGCGCCGTACACAGCTGAGTTTCCATGTTGCTTTTTTTTTTTCTTAGCATGGTTGGTGAAGGAGAGTCTCAGGTCGAACTCCACTCCGAGAATGGAGATGGAGTCTTGAACGGTAGCGTTTTCCCCTCAGTTGTATCCCCGGCACGGCTAGATTGTTGATGTCTCGCCTGCGGGATATAACCATTGCTTGGGTTTTGTCAGCCAGGGTGACTTGCCAGCAGCTGCTCCAGGTGACAATTTTGTTGAGTGCCATGTTGATACGACAAAATGTGCCTTGCCAGTCCTGTCTGTTGCTGGTGAAGGCAAGGGTACAGTCGTCAGCGTATGCCTGGACCTCTGGGATGAGCTGGAGAATGTCATTGAAATAAACATTCCACAGTAGAGGCCCGAGTACGCTGCCCTGGGGCACGTTTGCATTGATGGGGTGCTGGCTTGAGGTGTGGCCGATAATCACCACCTGTAATGCCCTGTCATGGAGGTAATCCCCAATGAATTGCAGGAGAGCGCCTCGCACACCTAGGCTCTTCAGCTTGGCGATGAGGCCTTGGTGCCAAACCCTGTCGAAGGCTCTGGCTCTCTCTCTCTCCTGTCCTTTTCTCTCTTCCTTCATTTCTCCTCTCCTTCCTTCCCTCCTTTCCTTGCTTTCTTCCTTCCTCTTCTTCTTCTTCCTTGTTTTCCATCGACGTGTTCTCCCTATTCTTTCTTCGTATTTCTTTTATTCCTAGTTTTATATCTTGCTTCTCCTTTTCTTCTTGTTTTCCCAAATGTTGTTTCTTCTTTTCCTCCCTAAGGATTTCCAAGAGGCTGTGCGGCCTCGTTTTTTAGAGGAATAATATCGCTTTTGAACAATCGTATCGGTACGAGATTTTACGTTTTATTTCACACACTGCCTTAATTTTGAAGGAGTATCATATACCACAAGTAAGAATAAAGGCACTTGTCCCTATACCAGAGGGGTAAAAGTCATCAGTGTCAGGCAAAGATACGGAACACAACTGCAGGGCTCCGCCCACCTTGATCCCTCTTCCCTCCATCTCCCGCCTCCTCCCTTCTCCCTCAATCTCTCTCTCTCTCTCTCTCTCTCTCTCTCTCTCTCTCTCTCTCTCTCTCTCTCTCTGGAAGATACATACATACTCGAGAATGATTTTTTTTTTCAATTAAGGCATGCTTGATGTGATACTGGGACTTTAATTTTGAGCATAGTGATACACATCTGGGCCGTGGACGTAATGACATGTGAGAGTAGGGTGAGGTGGTAAATGATGACTACCATGATTGATGGTAGAACGATTGCTCGCTTGTATTTGTTTCTCTCTCGTTTTAGTAGTACCTCAAACATTTTATGCCTCAGCAATTCTTCCCGTTACCATACTTTCAGCTCTTCCCTGACAATAAAATTAATAGCACCACTATAATTTGGCGATAAGAGCACCATTACTTTTATCAGTAGGTACATGCTATACAATAGCCCTACGAAAACGTACACCATAAACCACCAAACCACTACGCTACCAATAGTTACGGAGGTAATTAGGCTATGTAAGTAACACGTTACCCTACTCTCAACTTTATTTAAAGGATGCCTATCAGTATTAGAAAGAGTATATAACGCCACTACAATTAATGCATGCCTTTCATTCATTATAGTTACGAAGCTACATGAGAGAGAGAGAGAGAAGAGAGAGAGAGAGAGAGAGAGAGAGAGAAGGAGGAGAGAGGAAGGGAGATGGAGGAAGAAGGAACAAGGTGGGCGGAGCCTCTGGTAGTTGTGTTCGTATCTTTGCCTGACACTGATGACTTTACCCTCTTGGTATAGGGACAAGTGCATTTATTCTCTACTTGTGGCGGTTGGCGATACCCTTCAAAATTAAGGCAGTGTGTGAAATAAACTGTCTAAAAATCTCACCGATACGATTGTTCGTTACGATATTATTCCCAAAAACGAGGCCGCACAGCCTCTGAAATCCTTAGTAGTTTCACATCTTGCTTTTCTTCCTTGTTTCCATCGGTTCTTTCCTCTTCTTCCTCTCCTTCTTTTCTCTATAGTCTTACATCTTGCATATCTCTCTCTCTCTCTCTCTCTCTTCCCTCCAGTGTAACATGATTGACTCCCAAGCTCGACCGTCACTTCCTTCAACTTAATATCAACTAGAGTTGAAATGCAACGTTTTAGCCTGCTGATTAATGTAAAATCGTTTAAGGACAGACCACCTGCTGTACCATGGGTCTGGAGGCTGACAAAGCGCTCTCTCCTCTGCCCAGCTCGCTCCGCACACACACACACACACACCTCAGATGTGAAGTGAGTGTGTGTGTTTACCTGAAGTCTTGGGTGTTTGTTGAGTCATGTAAGGGATAAGAAGGGAAGGGAAGGTGGGGAAGGAAGGGAAGGGGTAGGGAAGAGTAGGGAAAGGAGGGAAGGGAAGGGAAAGTAAGGGAGGTGAGGATGATAACAGTGAAGGGATATCCAACACACCAGTACCACATGGGAACACTCCACTATTCACCACAGAGGCAGAGAAAGACCTGGGAGTGAATGTTATCGGGATACCAGTGAAGGGATATCAACACACCAGTACCACATACAGAGGCAGATAAAGACCTGGGAGTGTATGTTACCAGGCTACCAGTGAAGGGATATCCAACACACCAGTACCACATGGGGAACACTCCCACAGATGCAGAAAAAGACCTGAAGTGAATGTCATCAGGATACCAGTGAAGGGATATCCACACCAATACCACATGGAAACACTCCACTATCCACCACAGAGGAGAGAAAGACCTGGAAGGTATGTTACCAGGCTACCAGTGAAGGGATATCCAGCACACCAATACTACATGGGAAACACTCCACTATCCACTACAGAGGCAGAGCAAGACCTGGGAGTGTAAGGCTACCAGTGAAGGGATATCCAGCACACCAATACATGGAAACACTCACTATCCACCACAGAGGCAGAAAAAGATGGGAGTGTATGTTAAGGCTAAGTGAAGGGATATCCAGCATACCAATACCACATGGGAAACACTCCACTAGGGAAGCACAGAGGTGAAGGAAAGATAGTGTATGTTAAGGCTACCAGTGAAGGATATCCAGCATACCAATACCACAGAACTATCCACCACAGGGATGATGTATGGAGTATATGTTACCAGGCTACCAGTGAAAGGAACATAAGAGGTCACAGCGATGGAGTTAAGAATATCGAGTCTTCATTAGCCTCTGCCCTGAGTCATAGTTGCTCAGGATTATTGTCTGGTCTGTCCGTCACCTCCTTGCCATCATGTCTTCGTGTCTGTACATCAGTCGCCAACAATCTCTTCACCATACAACTGTACACTCTCTCTGTCTCTCTCTCTCTCTCTCTCTCTGTCTCTCTCTAATCTTTCTCCTCTCTCTCTCTCTCTATACCCTTGATTTCTCTCTCTCTCCCCAGCTCCCAGGGCTTGACTGTATGAGGAATGTTATGAAAGATAAACAAAATTTCACTTCAGAAAGCATATCTTTAAGGAAAATAATCAAAGGTCAAACATTTCTTTCATATCTGTATTAGGAAAATTTTGAAGGAGAATTATTTCATTAAGTTTTAGAAAAGAAATCATCAAATAAATCTATTATTATTTATCTCAATTTTATTATGGCTCTCTGATATTGTAGTCTCTCTCTCTCTCTCTCCTATTCCTATTTATATTACTCTCTCTCTCTCTGTCTCACCACTTGGTTGTGCTGCAACACACACACACACACACACACACACACACACACACACACACAAGAGCAATATAATGACCCACTTTGGGTCCGTCCAGGGCACGTGGTAATGGCAACGATGATCAACGAGCATGGGCGAACTGACTCACAAACAAGTCCTGTAAGATTTAGAGGATTCAACTCCTGGGTGAGAGTCTTGGCCTTGGACAAGTGGTGCATGTGAGGGGCCGGCAGACAAGAATCCAGTGAGAGACTGGGGACAGCTCAGAAAAATTATGCAGCATGGATCCAAGCATGAATTTAAACTTTAAGGAGGCAGCAGCCTGAGTGGCCAGGAGCAGCAGGGGCAGGCTGCCACTAGTGTGAGGACCAGGGGTGGCCAGAAGAGTCACCACCACCTCCCTGCTGCTGGCACCTCCAGCCATAGAGGAAAGGGCAAATTTGAGTGTGAGGAGATTTGAGACTAGAACGAGATCACTAGACATAGCCTTGCACTAATTAACTAACAGAAACATATACACCAGGGGGTGCATCACTTCACTCACCCACCACCTCCACACACTGGTGAAGGAAATTATGAAAGCCAAGAGTGTGGAAAAAAGACCGTATGAAGGATGAGCTCAACAAATACAACCACACGTTTGAAATGAGTCATGAATGTTGTGAGTGTGGCCAAAGGTTCAGTAGGAAGAGTAACCTCAGTAAACACATCCTTACACACACAGAGAAGGTCTTGAGCTATATAAAGTCCACCCTACCATCACTCTAGCACTGGCAACACAAATGCAAATGTGGCAAACAAACATCACACTCAGCCACACCAAGGGGAAAACCATCATCCCCAAGGTCAGAATAAGAAGAGGAATCTACCAAGGAGACAGCCTATCCCCCCTTCTCTTCTGTATGG
Source organism: Eriocheir sinensis (assembly GCF_024679095.1). NCBI lineage: Eukaryota > Metazoa > Arthropoda > Malacostraca > Decapoda > Varunidae > Eriocheir > Eriocheir sinensis. The sequence continues at coordinate 518,832 of NW_026111272.1, read as the reverse complement.
CAATAGACCCTCTCAGTAAGCTCCTAAACAAGTGCCAAAGTGGGTACAACCTAAGTCAAACTCGCAAAAAAGACCCAAACAAAACAGTGAACCATCTACTGTTCAGCTCTAGACGAGCTCAGTGAAATCAGAGCAGAATGAGCATGAGCCACCAACTGCTCCAGGCAAGTTACAGCTTTGGCATTATTGACTGGCCTCAAACCGAAATAAATAAATTAGATGTAAAAACAAGGAAAACTTTAACACTCCACAAGGTCATCTACAGAAATCAGTGCCTTCCAAGACTGTATATGCCAAGAAGAGAGGGAGGCCTAGGACTGTCTGAAGTTAACCACCAGCACAGAGCCACTATGGTGAGCATCGGCCAATACCTCAGAAGCTCCCTAAGTCCAAACATTGCCAGGGTCTGGGAACACCACACCAACAAAGCCAGCAAAAACACCTCAATTACTAAGCTGGCCCAGCATTTTGGACAGGATTGTATAGTAGATGAGCAGGAAACAGAAAACACACCAGCCACCAAAAGGGCCAGAAAGAGCCGTTCAAAATTCACCAGGAAGTTCCAGAACACCAACTTAACTGAGTGGGCAGAACACCAACGTGCCAAGTTTTTCCTGCAAGAGCTCTCCAAAGACTACATTGACAAGGAGAGCTCTCTGAACTCATCAAAGGAACCCTCCACTACCTTCAGGAGCGGCTGATAATGGCAGCACAAGACCAGGCCATAATGACCAACGCTTTCAAAAATGGCTGGTCTCAGTAACAACAACAAATGCAGGTTCTGCCACACTGAAATTGAAAGTGTGAGCCACCTGATCTGCAGCTGCCAGACTCTGCTAGCCGATGGCTACTACACAGTCAGGCATGATGAAGTGTGCAAATACCTACACTGGACCATCTGCAACAGCCTGAACATCAAGTGCTCTAGCAAAGTGTGGGAACATCAGCCAGAGAAATTCACTGGAAATGAGACGCACACCATCTACTATGACCAGGTAATTCCAACAGCTACCTACCTAGATAATGCTGCAGTGAAACCGGACCTGGTTGTGTGGAACAGGAAAGAAAAAGTGGCTATGATAGTTGAGGTCAGTATCCCACATGACAGCGGGCTAAACAGAGCTGAAAGGGAGGTCACCAAATATCAAGGCCTGATGCATGATATGAAAAGAAACTGGAAATTGAAGAACATCTCGATTGTGCCAGTCATTGCCGGAGCAACAGGCCTACTGAAAAAGAACTTCAAAGACCATCTACCTAAAATCCCAGGAAACCTGAGGGCAACAGAGAAATCCAAACATTTGCCCTTTAGGTAACCAATACCATCCTAAAAAGAACCCTCGGTTGCAGCCTCTAATAAGTGGGTGATTGTTAGGCACTTGGCAGAGTGCCCCATCACCCATAATCAAGACTGAAAAAGTAATCTAAAACAAAAAAGTGAAAGTGTGGGAACATCAGCCAGAGAAAATCACCGGAAATGAGACGCACACCATCTATGACCAGGTAATTCCAACAGCTACCTACCTAGATAATGCTGCAGTGAAACCGGACCTGGTTGTGTGGAACAGGAAAGAAAAAGTGGCTATGATAGTTGAGGTCAGTATCCCACATGACAGCGGGCTAAACAGAGCTGAAAGGGAGGAGGTCACCAAATATCAAGGCCTGATGCATGATATGAAAAGAAACTGGAAATTGAAGAACATCTCGATTGTGCCAGTCATTGCCGGAGCAACAGGCCTACTGAAAAAGAACTTCAAAGATCATCTAGCTAAAATCCCAGGAAACCCGAGGGCAACAGAAATCCAAATAATTGTCCTTAAGGGAACCACTACCGTCTTAAAAAGAACCCTCGGTTGCAGCCTCTAAAAAGTGAGTGATTGTTAGGCACTTGGCAGAGTGTCACATCACGCATAATCAAGACTGAAAAAGTAAACTAAAACAAAAAAAGTGAAAGAAATCATGACTGTGAAGTTCGTGGAAAGAGATTTACTATGAAGAACACCCTCAACAGACGTGCCCTGACCCACACTGGTGAAAGAGTTCATGAATGACAGCTTGTGGAAAACCATACAAAGTGAAGAATTACCTCAACATGCTGATGCCCCTTACTGATTACTTGAGTCCTCCCTTCGTGCCATAAGCTTACGCCACACTACAAACTCCCCAGCGATCTCTCTCTCTCCCATTCTCCTCCCCTCCCCAGTGCGACCCTCCCCTCCCTCTCCACTCCCCTTCTAGTACATCCATCACCTCCTTCTCCTCCTCTTCCCCTCCCAACTACGGTCCGTACTGTTCCTCTTCCCTCTTTCCCCAGTTCCACGCCTGCTACTTCATTTTTTTCCTCTCCCTCCCCAGCATCGTATCCACCCCCTCCATCTTTTCTCCCTTCCTTCCCATCTTCTCTCCCCCTTCCCAGCTCCTCACCTACTATCTCCCCTACCTTTCCCTCTCCCCAGTACCACGCCTCATACCTCCTTTTTCCTCTCCCCTACCAAGCAGCTTCCCCAGCACCTCTTTCCCCTCCCATCCTCTCCCCAACACAACCCTCACCTTCCACTCTTATCCATCTCTCTAACACCTCACCCCCACCTCCCCTCCCCCTCCTCTCCTTCCCCATCATCTTCCTCCCCACCTATACTCTACCCAGGTGACTCTCCTCTCCCTAATCACTACGCTGTACCGTGTAATGCAACAAGTACGATGATGATGATGATGATGATGATGATGATGATGATGATGATGATGACGATGATGAAAAGCTAACATGCCGTCCTCTATCGCCCCAACACGTGTCGCCCAGGTGTCAAGCAGGTGTTGATTAGTCATGTGCCTGCTTCACCTGGCTGCCAGCACGATTTCAATTTATCGCAGTAAAAAAAAAAAAAATGTATAAATACATGTAAAATGTCTAATTATTATTCCTCCGACGAGTAAGAAAATTTAATACTCGATATTTAATACATATATACACATATATATATATATATATATATATATATATATATATATATATATATATATATATATATGTATACTATAAGGAAAATGAGGAATGTCAAAATCTAGTTATTCCCCGATGAGAAAAGAAAATCCAGTACTCGATCCTGCAGTAAAAGGTTCATATTCCATCAAAATAACTTATAAATATGCAAGGAGAGGGAGAAAAATATTTAAAAGTTGAGTCCATCATAAAAAGATAACAAAATGTAATGGAGGGGAATAAGTGAGCTATTAACCTAGAACCAAGAACACTTTATATTAATTTCAAATAAAATGTAGGAAAAAGATGAAACGTCCATGAAAGAGATGCCATGAAAATATTTAACTACATATATACACAGGTACATATATTCGAAATTCCCCTGAAAATGACACCTGGAAAAATAAATGCGGCCAAAAAGGCAACTCCACCATAAAAGAGATAAGAGTGTCGTGAAAATATTTAACGCCATAGGCATATAAACTCTAAACCTTCCATACATATACATACATGTACATACATATACATTTGACTACGTATATTCAAAATTCCACTGAAAATTGGTTACCCAGAAAAATAAATACATGTGGAAAAGTCTACTGCACCATAAAATAGATTAGTGTCATGAAAATATTTAACTCCATAGATAGACTTGAAACCTTCCTCGAGTAAATGGGGAGATTATCAATATCGTTGTACACGCATTCGCTCCTTGTATAGCGAAGGCAAAACAGGGAGATAATTTTTTTAAACGAAACATCACGTGCCAGTGCCAGTCACGTGTGGTGAGTGGAAAGTATGAGTCTGTACATGCGTCAGTGTTAGTGTGATATGTTTGGTATTTTTGGCTGAGTGTGTTACAAGTACGCTGAATGTTTGCGTCCTGTAAGTATGTGTGTGGGTCAATGTCAATGTAAGCGGATGTGATCTTTTAAGAATTTTAAGTATGTGCTTGTCTGCAAGTGTGAAGAGGTTACATATTAATCTGTTGTTTGATCTGTGTTGTGATGCCTGGTGTTCAAGTTCATTGTTTATAATGAACCAAGCCACCTTGGTGTTGATTAGTGCTAACTTATAAATGTTTGTGTTTGTATAAGGATCCCACACCGTGGAGCAGCATGCTAGTGTTGGTCTCACAAGTGTGTTGTTCATCAGCGCTTATTTGCCTCTGGCCCTTAAGCCTGCATCAAGTGAGAACCTATTACCCTGGGACACAGGCAAGTATCTAATGTCAGTTAAAATAGTTTGCTTTCCCGGAAAACACATTTATCCATCAGCCTGATAGGGAAGATGAACAGGTGGTGTGCCATCTGCCTAGGCTGGGCCTATGAATTTTAGAGTAAAAAAGTCGACATTAAGATGGTACAGCAAGACATGTAGGAGACTGGGGAGCAAGCTGTTGTTTAAAGCAAGAACGATAACCCATCGCATCTAAATGGCAGGAACGGGGAAACCAGAACCGACAGGGGAGAAAGAATCAGTGGAACACCTAAAGAAGAATGCAGCACTATGAGAGCAGAGAGGGAAGTTATTAGTAGCACCAGGAGGAGTGGGCTAAGAGGCTAGAGGAAGACAACAGGGCCATCACGGTACGTGTTGAGCTGTATGGAGATGCAGTGCTGGGAGAAAAGGGCACAAATGCTTGAATAAGTGCACGGATAAGCAATGTCAGTAAGTTATTCCAGCAACAAACTGAAAAGTAAAGTGTGATAGTGTATTGCAGTGAAGAAAAATTAAGCTACACAGCATAATTGAAAGGAAAAGTGTGTGAATAAACAGAACAGACGGGAGCTCCCGTGGTCCCGTGGTAGAGTCTCGGCCTTGCGCTTCGGCGGGTTGCTGGGGCGTGGGTTCGAGACCTATCCCGTGCCATGGGGGTGGAAAGGTGGGCTCTTTCCGACACCCTCAGCCCCGTTGTTGGGCCTCCTCCTTGAAATAATTGGGTATATCTCTACCAGCCGTCTGGGGGGGTTGCGCGGCATACACCGCCTTCCTCCATGGGGTATATCCCCAACGAAAAAAAAAAAAAAAAAAAAAAAAAGAGACGCCCGAGAGGAGGAGGACAGGTCAAAAGAAGAAGAAGAAGAATGTTTGTTTAAAATGGAAGACGCCTTTAATCTTTTTACAGCTAGACTTGTCCTCGTATACAGAAACCAATTGTGATCTATAGCTACTTAATTGTGGATACTTGTTGATTTCCAAGGCCTGGTGTTCTCATGCAGGTTACTCACTAAACTCTTCGACTCTTGGCGTGTTTATGGTGGCGCAGATGTTCAGTGGCGCGCAGATGTTCAGCTGAACAGTATCGTAGGTAGGTGGGGTCAGGGTGAGACGCTTGAGGGGGTGCCATGATACAGACTCAAGTCTAATGGCTAAATTCAGTGACGTAGCTAAAGGAAGGTGTGTTTACCTGCTCAAACTCCGTGGGGTTCTTAATTATTCTCCTTATGGGGGCACATAAGGCACCCCAGGCAAAAGGGTTACTGATAAAGCCTCGTGTACAATTATGCCATGCACAGACTTATTACACACAAAGAAAACGGACAAATCTCACATACACACCCAGCTGAGCCTAGCGTTTCGTGCTCGCACAAGACATAACCTACCCTGGCTACACTAACGACTGGCTACTTAACTTGGTGCAGAGCAGAGATGTTGAAGTGCAACAGCCTTTTCGAGGTGGCATGTTACTTGAATTCAAATGTTTCTTGTAGCATGAATCTCGCTGCAACCGTCAGGAAGCCGCGGACTCGACACACCCAAGGTGAGACCTGATGCGGGGTACGTCCCGAAGTGGTGAAGCCCAGGATCCCCACACCCAGCAGGAGGAAGGGAACCGCGTGGTCACCAAGAGAAAGGCTGAGAGCAGAGCAACGTCGCCCCGAGACTTCACCAGACGGCGGTCAAGGGGAGAAGGGCAAGCTCGCGGGCGGCGAGCTACGCTTACACGGTGACCCGACCCCGGGTCAGGCAGAGGTGCAAGACACGGCTGGCGCGGGAATACAACGGGACACTTACGAGTTACGACAGTGCTCTGAACACACTGCCATAGGCAGGTATAGTTAGCACCTCCCACCATGTTGCTAACTTGCAAGTGCAGGCACAGCCAATGTCGCGTAGCGAACTACAGCATGTTAGACAACGCAAGGAAGGAAAGGAACAATCGCGAGCTGGCAACACAGGCCGCCCATGCAGGCCGCGGGCGGCGACAGCCCCCATGGCGGGAAGCACAAAACAATAGCCAACTTCCTCACAGCAGAGGCGTACAAGGTGCAGTAATGCAAACACTAATATGCACCTGCACTGAGTGGAATGGTGACTCCTGAAAGTACGTAATAGCAGGTAAAACACAGCGGGCGACACGCACAAAATGGACGCCTTGGCATCACTATGCCGGTCGCCTAGGCAACGTGCCGTCACCGTGACCCGCCTCGCGCCATGGTCACGTGACGAACAGGGAAAACACGCCAACAGCTTCTCCTACCTATACAAATAAAATATAAAGTAACTTGTCGCGGATCTAACCCGCGACACGCCTAAGTGTTTGTTGTAGCATGAATCTCGCTGAACGGTATCGTAGGTAGGTGAGAGGGGAGACGCCGAAGTGTTTGTTGTAGCATGAATCTCGCTGAACGGTATCGTAGGTAGGTGAGAGGGGAGACGCCGAAGTGTTTGTTGTAGCATGAATCTCGCTGAACGGTATCGTACATGCTAGGTGAGAGGGGAGACATGAGTGTTTCTTAATAACATGAATCTCGCTGAAAGGTATCGTACGTAGGTGAGAGGGGAGACGCCCAAGTGTTTGTTGTAGCATGAACCTCGCTGAACGGTATCGTAGGTAGGTGAGAGGGGAGACGCCCAAGTGTTTGTTGTAGCATGAACCTCGCTGAACGGTATCGTAGGTAGGTGAGAGGGGAGACGCCTAAGTGTTTGTTGTAGCATGAATCTCGCTGAACGGTATCGTAGGTAGGTGAGAGGGGAGACGCCGAAGTGCGTGACGGAAACAAAACAAGCTCGTGATGGAAACATCTTCGTCGCATGCTTTTGTATTATTATTATAATAATAATAATAATAATAATAATAATAATAATAATAATTATTATTATTATTATTATTATTATTATTATTATTATTATTATTATTATCTTAAATATTATTCTCATTTTATGTAGACCACCGAAATCGTCGTTAAGTGACTGAAGTATCATGCATATACTATATAATAATAATAACAATAATGATAAGAAGAAGAACTGAAGAAGAATTATTATTATAATAATAAGAATGATGATAATAATTATGATAGTCAGCCAGTTACTCCTGCTTTTCAGTGGTTGTGAGAAAGAGAGAGAGAGAGAGAGAGAGAGAGAGAGAGAGATGTAGCAATTCAGTATGGCCGCCGCGCCATGCCAGAGAGGACTGCTGAGTGCTGCACCGTGCACACTGGTGACTAGAGGCTGTAATCGTGAACGCCTGCTGCTGTAAGGTATAGTTTTTTGGCAACCTTTTAGTACATGGGTCTTAAGATACAGGAGTGCTGGGGCTGTGTGCACCAGGGCCCGCAGCATGGAGGCGAGGGCTGCATGGGGGCTGTGCGTTGTGGCGGTGTGTGTGTGCCGTGTGCTTGGTTATGACGGTGACGTTTGTGGCAAAAAGTGTACATAACACACCAGAACATGGCAATAGAGGCTCAGGACAAACACGACTCGCGCCACAACACTAGTACTATGGCACACAGTAGGGTGAAGGACCATAAAAGTTTGTTAGTATTAGGCTGTGACGCTGCCAGGCGTGGCCGCGTGTGCCGTGTGTACGTATTAGTGCAGAGGTTCTCAAACTGGGTGCCGCGGCACGGACAGTGCCTAGGGGTGCCACAAGATTATAATGAATTACGAATCATGCCTCTTTTTCTTCATTTTATGTTAGTTTGCATTTATAACTCTTAAGTTAATAGTTCTACTGATGAGTTATATGTTTGGACATGTACTGTACTGTATTTTAATTTTGATTCAAGTATGGATAATAATTTTAATTGATCAAAGTAATTTAAACAGGTAATATTGTGAATAAGAAGTTAATTCATGTGAGGAAGGGGGGGAGGGTTGAAAAATGGGTGCCACAAAAGGTTTATATAAGTTCAGGGTGCCATCACTGAAAAAAGATTGAGAACCACTGTATTAGTGTTTAGCGGTTTATCATCATATCAAGTTTTTAAGCACGACTTTTGAATCTACACTCTTTTCTGGTTATATAGGTACAGGATACGCCTCAGTGTGAAAATGTCGGGTGGCTCCCAAACTTTTTTTCATGACTTCCCCTTTTAATTTTCTTGGAAATACTTACTCCCTTTTCCCCACTAAATAACTTGAGCCTGACGCTTCCCACCCACGAGCAGCAAAAGTCTGGTGAGGGAGTTCGCGTTTGAACATGCAAGGCCTTAAGGGTAAGGCCCCATTTACACGAGCGGTTTCTGCCGCTCCGGCACATGCCGGAGCTGAAATCTCGATCTTGGGAGATTTCAATGTTCACCACCAGCTTTGGCTTTCATCCTCTTTCACTGACCAGCCTGGTGAACAAGCCTGCAACTGTGCTCTCCTCAATGACCTAGAGCAGTTGGTTCAGCACCCTACACGTATTCCCGACCGTCTAAGAGACCGGCCCAACATACTACTATCCATATCAGACCCTATGACATACCGTTTTTCGCAAATATCTTTCAAACGAAGACTCGGATCAGCATGGGACTTTGACACAGATTGTTTCACACGCTCCGCTAATTTTTGACGCTATTGTGCAATGCCAGATGCGGTTAATTATGGCGTTTACTCTTGACTGTGATGGCAAAACCTGCGTGAGCCACTTACACATTCGAACAAGTGAGGCGTGACGTATTTGTGACGTGTATCCACACCCTACCTCCACCCGTTGCTTCCCCTACTCCCATCCCTCCCTTTCCCTCCCTCCTCCTTCTCCCTCGCACTCTCTCCCCCCGCCCTCTTTCTCCCCAATACCTTCCCCCTCCCCCCCCCCTCTCTCTCTCTCTCTCTCTCTCTCTCTCTCTCTCTCTCTCTCTCTCTCTCACAAACACTTGTGCTGTACACGAGATATGAATCCTTGCACACGTATGACTTGAATTAATGGCAGATAAATAGAAATTATATCCCGTCTGCATCAGCATCAACGGTGATGACGAGGATGACCTGTTTGTCGATGGTGATGAATGCTGAAGTAACATAGCCTATGTGGTCAGTTATTTACATTATTAATCCACCCATCATATACTCGCTATCTATTTTTGTTTGCTATGACTTTTTAACATATCTACATGAACACATATCGTATGGCAGTCTTTTCCTGACATCAGAATAAATTATTCATATATTTCTCCAATTTCGTTTCACGTTTTTACTCTGCAATGAATTCCCGCCTCAATTCCAATGTCATTCCTTTCCGTCTCTTACGCGATATCCTATAAATGATCAAGCGTCAGCTACGTGCTTCATCCCATCCTACGCTCAACGTAACCTGTGGGAAGGAGGGTCATATACTCGTACAACTTTCAATGGTTGTATAATTGCCAAACAAACCTCATATAACACTTAAGCAACATCCAGTTACGCTGGAACAGGAATCAGGGTCGTGTGCAAAAAACACCATATCATACGTAGCATATACTTTCGAGTTATCCGCCATTGCAGACAAGTCATAATATGTGTGCAACGCTTCACATCGCATGTACACCGAGAGAGAGAGAGAGAGAGAGAGAGAGAGAGAGAGAGAGAGAGAGAGGGGGGGAGGTATGGGGGAGAAAGAGGGCGGGGGGAGAGAGTGCGGGGGAAAAGGAGGAGGGAGGGAAAGGGAGGGATGGGAGTAGGGGAAGCCAGGGGTGGAGGTAGGTGGTGGATACACGTCACAAATACGTCACGCCTCACTTGTTCAAATGTGTAAGTGGCTCACGCAGGTTTTGCCATAACAGTCAAGAGTAAACGCCATAATTAACCTCATCTGGAATTGCACAATAGCGTCAAAAATTAGCGTGTGTGAAACAATCTGTGCCAAAGTCCCATGCTGATCCGAGTCTTTTTTTGAAAGATATTTGCGAAAAACGGTATGTCATAGGGTCTGATATGGATAGTAGACCTCTTCCTTACCTCTAACCCTTCTGCTTACTCCGTCAAATTGTTCTCTACGTTAGGCTCCTCCGATCACAACCTTATTTCTGTATCCTGTCCTATCGCGCCTGTACACCCTCTGGACCCACTGAAGAGGCGATTCTTCTGGCATTTTGCTTCAACTCGGTGGGACGACCAGAGGATGTACTTTTCCGATTTCCCGCGGAATGATTACTGCTTCCAAGAGAATGACCCCTCTGTGTGTGCCCAGCGCATCACTAAGGTGATTGTCTCTTGAATGGAGGCATACATTCCACGTACTTTCTCTACTCCCCACGCTAAAAAGCCTTGGTTTAATCACGCTTGTTCTCGTGCTGTCAAAGATAGAGAGGCAGCACACAAAAGGTTCCAGAGCCTTCGAACTCCCGCTAACCATGATCTGTACATTTCCGCCCGGAATCGTACTAAATCTATTCTTAGACTTACCAAAAACTCCTTTATCCATAGCAAATGTCAACACCTTGCTTTCTCTAATTCTTCCAGAGACTTCTGGCACTTAGCCAAAAATATCTCCTCCAATATCACTTCTTCCTCTTTCCCGCCTCTTCTTAACCCTGACGGCAGCACTGCCATCTCATCTATCTTTAAGGCTGAACTCTTCGCTCAAACTTTCTGTAACAACTCCTTTATGAACTATTCTGTGCATATTTCTCCTACTTATCCCCCCTCTGACTTCTTTATGACTGTTATTAAGATTCTTAGCAATGATGTTTTTTATGCCCTCTCTGGCGGCAACTCTCAGAAGGCTTATGGACCTGATGGAGTGCCTCCTATTGTCCTTAAAAACTGTACTTCCGTGCTGACACCCTGCCTGGCCAAATTCTTTCGCCTCTGCCTATCAACATCTTTCTTTCCTTTCTGCTGGAAGTACGCCTTCGTACAGCCTGTGCCTAAGAAGGGTGACCGTTCCAATCCCTCAAACTACCGCTCTAAAGCTTTACTTTCTTGTCTATCTAAAGCTTTTGAATCAATCCTTAACCGGAAGATTCAAAAGCACCTTTCCACTTCTAACCTTCTATCTGATTGCCAGTATGGGTTCTGCAAGGGTCATTCTACTGGCGATCTTCTTGCTCTCTAAACTGATTCTTGATCATCCTCTCTTAGCCGTTTCGGTGAAGCTTTCTTAGTTGCACTAGACATATCGAAAGCCTTCGATAGAGTCTGGCACAAGTCTTTGCTTTCTAAACTGCACTGTTTCAAATTTTATCCTTCTCTCTGTTCCTTTATCTCCAGTTTCCTTTCCGGCCGTTCTTTCTCTGCTGTGGTAGACGGTTACTATTCTTTCCCTAAACCTATTAACAGTGGTGTTCCACAGGGATCTGTCCCAATGGGAGGAGTAATGGGAGAGGACATCTAGCTCGTAATATAACCAGGCAGCTTAGAAGTAATTATAGGGGAGTAACAGAGGACGGGCTAAGAATCTTCTATACTAACATCAGGAGCTTCAGAAACAGATAGACTTACTAAGGGGTGAAGCTTGTTCAGAAAATTTTGACATAATAGTGATCACTGAGACATGGATAGACACTGCCAATATAAATTTTAGATCGGAATTTGAAATAACGGGTTATCAGATGTTTCACAAAGACAGAAGGGGCAGAAAGGGAAGTGGAGTTGCGCTATATGTTGATGACTCACTTAAATGTTTAGTTGACAATTCAGTCAAAACTAACATGGATTCAGAATCAGTTTCGGTGGACGTTTACAAAGGGAAAGAAAAACTAACTCTAGGAGTTCTGCACAGGCCACCCAACCTTAACAGGCAGGACACGAATATATTACTACAGGAGATTGGCAGGGCGAGTAGGAGTAGACATGTCTGCGTAATGGGGAATTTTAATTATAGGAATATAGACTGGGAAGACCTAGAGGGTGACCTGGAAGCCGAGGATTTTCTTGAAGTTATACAAGATGTATAACTTCACCATCTTCAACACTAAACATCCTAGGTTTATCCCTAACTCAAAATCTTAACTGGAAACTTCACATCTCCTTTCTTACTAAATCAGTTTCCTCGAGGTTGGGCGTTCTGTATCGTCTCCGCCAGTTCTCCCCCGCACAGTTGCTATCCATATACAAGGGCCTTGTCCGCCCTCGTATGGAGTATGCATATCACGGGGGCTCCACTCACACAGCTCTCTAGGATAGAGTGGAGTCTAAGGCTTTTCGTCTCATCAGCTCTCCTTCTATTACTGATAGTCTTCTACCTCTTAATTTCTACCGCCATGTTGCCTCTCTTTCTATCTTCTGTCGCAATTTTCACGCTGACTGCTCTTCTGAACTTGCTAACTGCATGCCTCCCCCCCTCACGCGTCCCCGCTGCACGCGACTTTCTACTCATGTTCATCCCTATACTGTCCAAACCCCTTATGCAAGAGTTAACTAGCATCTTCACTTTTTCATCCTTCACGCTGGTAAACTCTGCAACAGTCTTCCTTCATCTGTATTTCCTCCTGCCTTCGACTTGAACTCTTTCAAGAGGAGGGTATCAGGACACTCTCCTCCCGAAATTGACCTATCTTTTGGCCACCTCTGGATTATTTTTGGGAGCGGCGAGTAGCGGGCTTTTTTATTTATTATTGTTTCCTTTTTTTGTGTGCCCTTGGTCTGTTTCCTTCGTTGTATATATATATATATATATATATATATATATATATATATATATATATATATATATATATATATAGATAGATAGATAGATAGATAGATATATAGATACCTGAGAGGGGGTGCAAAATTATGCTCTGCCCTGGGTACCAAATACTCTAGGAACGCCTCTGCAGATAATTGCCTGTGAAGAAAGTCATCAGATGCTTTCTATTTCACCCTTCCAACAATTTTATTTTTACAACAAAGGAGACAGCTCAAGGGCACAAAAAAAGGAAACAATAATAAAAAACCCGCTACTCGCTGCTCCTAAAAAGAATCCAAAGAGGTGGCCGAAAGAGAGGTCAATTACGCGATCCATTCTTGAAAATATTATAAGCTACTCTTGGATGAAACTTTTTCCTAGATCAATTTATACATGTCCTCTTGGTGTCTGTGTTCTTTATGGCCTTAATGATCGAAATGGGAGCTTTGAGATTGATGCCTAAAGTGGAAATGGGACCCTAGAGTATAGTTTGGTCCCTTGACTCCGACAACCATCGAGGTAAACAACCACTTAAGTAGGTAACGTTGCACTGTAGCTCGCTCTCTATAACCTCTAACAACCACTTAGGTAAACCACCACTTAGGTATTACGTAAAGTTACAACGTAGTTCACTCCCTCACCTCTTTTGCCTCTCGTAACAATCACTGAGGTAAACGACCACTTGTAGGTATAGAGGTAAAGATGCACCAAGTCATATATCTACTTGTAGAAATGACACAAAAATAACTAAATGATGTACAGCCAACCTTGCTCGGTGCTTCACTACTCGTAGGCCCACACCGGGAGTGCCGTTACAAAGGCGAAACTCCCGATCGTCGAGTGAACTGAACGAAATGTGACATGTGTGGAGCGGAAGAAGAATACCTGAGGCACTTCCTGCTCTGGGTGCCAGGCCTATACAGAAGAAAGAAAGAAAAGTGTGAGGCTGCAACAACCCTATATAGAAGAAGAGGACATCATTGGGGAATATTTATCTGAAAATGATCATATTGAAGAAACAAAAGCAATTACAATACAGAAGTTTTGGCAGTTCTCTTGCTGCCCGTTTGTTGGTTTACGACGCCGCTGCCCACTCCGACCTTGTTATGCCAACAAGGCTCGGAAACGTCACCTTGCTCGTTCCAGGCGGCTTATACAAAAAAGAACGAAAGAAAAAGAAGAAAATAACAGACCCAGACAGTGAAGAGTTACTGTTTAAAGTGTATATGTATCTCGGTTGAGCTGGTTCGTTTACTTGCAGTGTGTGTGTTAGAGATGTATCGGATATCCGCATCCGCATCCGCATCCGCGGAACATCCGCATATTTTTTCACTTCCGCATCCGCATCCGCATCCGTAGTTGTGATAAACTGAACATCCGCCTCCGCCTCCGCATCCGCATTTGTGGTGAAATATACATCCGCATCCGCATCCGCATCCGCATTCTACAGAGGATGTGTGGATGCGGATGTGTTTTGTGTATTGCACAACCTATAGATTATAGAGTAATATATAGACACGCAGTTACAGACTAGCAGAGTAGTAGAGTACTGCCTGGTGCTTACAGACTTAGAGTTCAGACAGAGCTTAGAAATGTGGAGTAAATTTATTGATGTGTGTCTAATGAATTAATTATCTAGTAAAACTAAAGCAAATAATATCACGGATTCATTTCCTTTCAAACTTACACAACGTAATGTGTCTAGAATTTAGGGGAAGGTCAGGAGGAGGGGGCGAATTTTACTTAGTGACTATGAAGTACAAATACATAGTAAATAAACTGCAAACTGTGAATGGTGGAATGTTAGATACTTAGTAACGACAGATGAGTGAGTCACTGTGTGTGTGTGTGTGTGTGTGTGTCAGGAGGGTGAAGAGGGAGATAGAGAGGAGGCTTATCATCCTTGCTTGTCACCTTCACCCCGATGCCTTACTGCTGGAGAGAGAGAGAGAGAGAGAGAGAGAGAGAGAGAGAGAGAGAGAGAGAGAGAGAGAGAGAGAGAGAGAGAGAGAGAGATTGTAATGTGTGTCGTGTGGCTGAGTAATGTCGTACATTGCAGTCTTAAACCTTATTCCCACTTCACACGGTAGAATTCAGTGCTTCTTCCTTAAATACTTTTAATGCGAATGTTTCCATAATTATACAAATAATAATATTAAAAAAGATATGAACCGGAAGCGCTGAGCTCTTCTTATCGCACGAGTTTTCCTGTTGTCGCCTGTTTCCCCTGATACAGTGAGTTGCCGATGAAAAGATTTTCACAGAGGAAGGGTAATATTAGCTATTGTTTTATTATTATTATTATCATTATTACTGTTATAGAGGGCTTTTCGGTGTATTTCTTACTAGAATTTAATGCAATGAAGCATTAGAATAAAGTAATTTTCTTTTCACATTTGCTAAGCATCTCGAAAATTTATAATACTGATCCATAAGTTGTAAACTGGCATTCTGAGCATAAGTCCTACACAGTACACTGGCAGCTAGGTCATCAGTTTGGTAAGAGTTTGCCTTCGAAGGAAGAAGTACTGCTCCTTCCTTGCTTTGCTCCTCGCTGATAATACAGTTTGCCAGTGATGGTTTAAAAGGATATTATAATCAAGTTTACAAAGCTTTATTGTTCTGTGCTGACTGCTACAGCAGCTGAAAAATGGCGTCACATAGTAATGAAGTGTGGAAATATTTTATGAGCAAGTCAAGTGACCTAGCACAGTGTCTGTTGTGCAAGAAAGATTATTCACGAAAGGGACGTGGAACTACATCTTTGAAAAACCACTTGAAATCAGTGCATAAAGAACAGTTTGAAGAGTTAATGGCAAAAGAGATAAAGAAGTTGGAAGAAAAAATAAATATAGAAAAAAACACCTTTGCAAAAAGCAAAGACAGATGCTAAGCAAAGGAATGTTGCTGAGTATTTTCAGAGTGCAAAATTATGGGATGCTTCTAACCCTAAGGCAAAGAAACTGGATAAATGCATTGCAGAAATGTTAGTCATGGATGATTTGCCTTTCAGTCATGTTGAGGACATAGGATTCATGAGACTGATGACTGAAGCTGCTCCACTATACAGTCTAAAGCAGCGAAATTTCTATTCATCAATGATATGTAGTGATATGTATGAGTCTGTTTTCAAGAAAATAAAAGAAATAATTGATGAAGTGAAGCAAGACAACAAACTTTCCTTCACAACTGATGTGTGGTCAGATACCTCAGCAGGTGTGTCATTGCTGAGTTTAACTGCACATACCATAAATAAGGAATTTGAAAGAACAAACTTTGTGCTAGGTGCTGAACCACTGGAAGAACGACATACAGGAGAGTATATTTCCAAAATGTTTGATGATATGCTGATGAAGTGGGACATATCTCGTACAAATGTGCACTGTGTTCTGCGTGATGCTGGAGCAAATATGAAAAAAGCTCTGTTTCTCTCAGGTGTAAATAATTTGGATTGTACTGTGCATAAAATACAGCTGATTGCTAAAACTGGGTTATCATCACATTGTGATATAGAAAACATGATAAAAAAAAACTCGTAGTATTGCTACGCACTTTCATCACTCAACTATGGCACAAGATGAACTTCAAAAGATTCAGGACAGGCTGCAAGTACCTAAACTCTCTGTTATTCATGATACACCCACAAGATGGAATAGCACCTTACACATGCTAAGAAGAACACTAGAAATAAAGGAATCTGTGTGTGTATGCTGCTACCAACTCCAAAATCAAACAGCTCAGCAATACTGAGTGGTTGATTATGCATAAATGTGTACAAGCCTTACAACCTTATGAAGATATCACAAAAAAACTTAGTGACTCCACATCAACAGCAGCTGAAGTGATTCCACTTGTAAAGTCCTTAAAACACACTCTTCAGCATACCACATCAGTAGTTTCTAACCCTGTTGAAGAAACTCATACTTCAGATACAAGCTCTGAAGATGAACCAGGCTCAGGATCAGTGATTGAGTTAAATGAAGACAGACAAGCAACACAGGCAGTAAACTTCATGAAAGAAGCAATGAAGGCTGATGTTGAGAAAAGATTTTCTTGGATTGAAAATGAAGATCTTTACAGAATTGCAACATATATTGACCCAAGATACAAGAGTAATTTTTTTTCTTCATCTCACGTCACTGATCAAGTAAAATCATCACTTGCCAGAGTATGTGAGGAGCTTCGTCAGACGACTATTCTAGAAGAGGAAGATGGAGAACCAAGAAGGAAACGAAGAAGAGATGATATGAGTGAAACACCTACCACCTGTGGAACATTAGATGAAGCAATGACCTCTATTCTTGCCTCCAGCAGTGATGATGAAGCAGAAAACTCATCTGTAGTAACTTTACTCATGAAAGATATTGAGAAATATCACAGAGAGAAAAGAATAAGTGGAACAAGTCAAGATAGTTTGCAATGGTGGAAGACAATGAAGACAGTCTACCCTGATTTAGCAAAGGTAGCTTGCCAGTATCTCTCCTGTCCACCAAGTAGCGTTCCTAGTGAGCAGCTGTTTAGTAGTGCTGGCTTGATATATGACGCTAAGCGCAATCGGCTTTTGCCAGAAAAGGTAAATAAGCTACTGTTTTTGAAACGAAACTTGCCCATCTTGAACTTTAAATATTAAGTAATAAATATGTGTTTATAGTATCAGTTCAATCAGTTGGTTATAGATTTATAGTTAACCACTTTCAAAAGGGTGGAGGTTGGGGAAAGTGGTCGGTGGGATGCACGACGAGTTGGGTCCTCCTCCCGCATCCTGGTAACGCACAAAATGTGTGGCTGAAACTCGTCATAAAACTTTATTGTAACAAAAAGTACTTCCACTTTACTTCCACTAGTATACTCTATAACTCCCTTCCTGCGTCTGTATTTACGTCTTCCTATGACTTAAATACTTTCAAAGAGAGAAGTATCAACTATTAAGACACCATTCGAACTCATTTGGCAGTATTTTGGTTCTCCCATCTTGTTTTTATTTGTTACTTCTCCTGTCTGCATGGTCTGACACTGAAACAGGCTTTTTTTTTGGGGGGGGGTCCTCTCGGTGAGAACGTTTGACGTAAAAACATCCGCATCCGCATCCGCATCCGCGAGGATGTCATATTTTGATATCCGCATCCGCATTTGCATCCGCATTTTAGTAGAGACTGATATCCGCATTCACATTTGCATCCGCAAAATGACATCCGCATATACATCCGCATCCGCGGATGTCTGAAATTCGACATCCGATACATCTCTAGTGTGTGTGTTGGGGAGGGGGAGGGGGGGGGCAATGTGTCTGTGAGGGGCATGTGTCTGTGGGGTATCATCCTGTGGGGCTTGTGAGCTGAAGAGAAGAGAGAGAGAGAGAGAGAGAGAGAGAGAGAGAGAGAGAGAGAGAGAGAGAGAGAGAATAGAAAGGACAGATGAGATAAAGGTGATACAGGAGTACTATATTCTGTAATGATTAGCAATGTCTTCAGAGAATTAACACCCTCACAGAGTAGCAGTACAGAACAGGCGCACCTAACATCACCAAATGTGGGGTACAAACTTGGCGGAGGGACTGTTTTTTGGGGGGCCATTGAAGGTAACGGGCTAACGAGTAGCCTATCCGGATATTTTGTTTTTATTTATCAATGATCCACGAGACATCCTAGAGTTAAATCAAAGTATGCGTTTATCTTTGTATTCATTCATACACACACTAGTAATATTTCTGTGAGGTCTGATGCACTTATTAGAGTGAAATTCTAATGTGATAAGCAATCACAAATTCGTGTCACTTGTAAAAATTAGACTAGTAATTTAAGTTTTGCAACCTTGAAATATACGCAAATAGATAAATATGAAACCTCATGAAGTCACAATAAGTGACATCACCTGCTTTGCGCAGTAAAAATATGCTATTTCAGGAATCTGATACCCTCAAAATGGCGGGCCTGCCTCCTGGGGCCTGCGGGCTACAGCCAGACGTATTTTCACATTATTGTTCTGTTGTTTATTCCATGTTGTGTTGAAGAAAAAAATACACATAATTTTAGTTAGTTTTTGGTTATAAGGATTCTTAACGAAATACAATTTCACTACCTCCTCTACCTTATGAAACGTCCTGAATCCTTGGCCGGCTATGGTGATATTAGGTGGATTTACGGCTTGGCGATCAGCCCGTGTTATATCTGGAAGTGGACCTCGTTGAGTGGGCTGTTCCGAGTATCTTGTCAGTCATGCAGAGTTATCAGCCAAGCTGCAGCCTGTGACAGACTGGTGCTCTCCATGATTGGTGGCCTCTATCCTTGTGATGTGTACGTGAGAGGTTACCAGACACGGAGAAGGATGCGTCAGTCTATCACAGACCAACTAGCCTGGTAAATCTCCGTGGCCGGGACAACACATGAAGCAGGCAAATCAATGAAATCCATTTCCAGCCGTTGCAGAGGCTTATCTGTGAGCGGTAATGTATGTGCTGCCACTATGAGGACATTCTGCTACAGTGGCGGATCCAGGGAGGGGCGGCCGCCCCCCCTTAGGACCAAAATTGCGCCCTTACCTTACCTTATGAACAAAATTGCGCCCTCACATTGGAAATAAAAATAAATAAAAGTATGTCCTAATTTTATACCACTTTTTTATATTACACTGTGTGCTACAGAATTGTGATATAATAAAAAACTTATGCATATGAATTAATCAAAAACAGTGTATAAAAAAAGCCCGCTATTTGCCGCTCCCACAACGGAAAGTAGTATAGAGTGGCCAAAAGAGAGGTCAAATTCGGGTGGAGAGGTGTCTTGATACACTCGTCTTGAAAGAGGACAAGTCATAGGCAGGAGGAAATACATACGAAGGAAGGCTGTCCCAGAGTTTACCAGTAAAGGGGATGAAAGAATGAAGATGCTGGTTAACTCTTGCATAAGGGGTTTGGACAGTATAGGGATGAGCATGAGTAGAAACTCGAGTGCAGCGGGGCCGCGGGAGGGGGGGTAGGCATGCAGTTAGCAAGTTCAGAAGAGTAGTCAGCGTGAAAATATCGATAGAAGATAGAAGGAGAGGCAACATGGCGACGGAATTTTAGCGGTAGAAGACTCAGTAAGAGGAGGAAAGCTGATGAGACGAAAAGCCTTAGACTCCACTCTGTCCAGATGAGCTGTGTGAGTGCATGGGCCCCCCCACACGTGAGATGCATACTTCATACGAGGGCGGACAAGGCCCCTATGGCTGGAGTAGGTAGGAAGACACCTACCGAACGGGCGCAAGCCACTCCCGGTGAGGTATATATGGGAGGTGAGAAGGGAGCTGAAGCACTCCAAAGACCCTTCCCATGTCCTCACTAACCGTTTCCCTATTGTCTCACCAACACCGGAGAGTAGTTCAGCATGCTCTCTAAAGACAGATCCTCTCTTTATCCACACCACACTATATTCACACAACATATACACCTTTTCCCAAAATTAAAATTTCAAAATGGCGCACATACACCAAGCCTCGGAGTCCCCGCCTGGGGGGGGGACCACAAATCCCCCCAGGGAGGACTCCCCTTCTGGCTGCCGACCCGAGAGGTTCTTGATAACTCCTCGAACCTCTTTCTTTTCAATTTCTGCAACATTCGCGGTCTTCGCTCTAATTTTCATTCTGTGGAACATCATCTCTCCTCCTCTAAACCTCACCTTCTCTTCCTTACCGAAACACAGGTTTCTGAGGCTACTGACAGCAATCTCTACTCTGTTCCCTCCTACTATCTCTATCCTAAATTTCAATCCAAAGCTGGATGTTGCGCCTACGTGCGCAACGACATCACTTGCTCTCGTGCCCACGACCTTGACTCTTCTGAATTTTCCACCATCTGGCTAAGACTTCATTGTCATTCTATTACTAAATACATCTGTGCTGTTTATCTCTCACCGAACTCTACCAACTATGTAAAATTATTTGACTATTTGAATTCTAAAGTGGAGCACATCTTGACCCACTCTCCCTTCGCTGAAATCTCCATCCTAGGAGATTTCAATGTTCACCACCAGCTTTGGCTTTCATCCTCTTTCACTGACCATCCTGGTGAACAAGCCTACAACTTTGCTATCCTCAACGACCTAGAGCAGTTGGTCCAGCACCCTACACGTATTCCCGACCGTCTTGGAGATCGGCCCAACATTCTAGACCTCTTCCTTACCTCAAACCCTTCTGCTTATTCTGTCAAATTGTTCTCTCCGTTGGGCTCCTCCGATCACAATCTTATTTCTGCATCCTGTCCTATCGCTCCTGTACACCCTCTAGACCAGTGTTTCTTAAACTTTTTTGTGCAGCGGACCCCTTTTATTAAAATTACTCATGTAGCGGACCCTTTATTATTATAATTTTCCTCTTGAGTTTGAAAGTGTTTGCAGGTCATAATATACTGAAATTACAACTGAATTATTTATTACTGGCTTATCTTCAAAATAAATGTTTATATTTTGCTTAACATAATTTCCACAACATCAGGATTTGGTGCTACAAAAATAGGAATTTATGACGTTTTGGCCGAAAATTTGACTGAAATCGATATTAAAAATTATCCTGCGGACCCCTTGGAACATTCCACGGACCCCTGGGGGTCCGCGGACCACACTTTAAGAAACACTGCTCTAGACCCACCGAAGAGGCGATGCTTCTGGCATTTTGCTTCTGCTCGGTGGGACGACCTGAGGATGTACTTTTCCGATTTCCCGTGGAATGATTATTGCTTCCAGGATAGAGACCCCTCTGTGTGTGCTCAGTGCATCACAGAGGTGATTGTCTCTGGAATGGAGGCATACATTCCTCGTTCTTTGTCTACTCCTCACGCTAAAAAGCCTTGGTTTAATCACGCTTGGTCTCGTGCTGTCAATGATAGAGAGGTAGCTCACAAAAGGTACCAGAGCCTTCAAACTAATGCTAATTACGAACTTTACATTTCTGCCCGAAATCGTGCCAAATCTATTCTCCGACTAACCAAAATTTTTTTCATTAATAGAAAATGTCAAAACCTTGCTTTCTAACTCTTCCCGTGACTTCTGGCATCTAGCCAAAAACATCTCCTCCAACTTCACTTCTTCATCTTTCCCTCCACTCCTCAGTCCTGACGGTAACACTGCCGTCTCATCTATCTCTAAGGCTGAACTCTTCTCTCAAACTTTTTCTAAAAACTCCACTCTGGACGATTCTGGGCATATTCCTCCTACTCATCTCCCCTCTGACTCCTTTATGCCTGTTATAAAGATTCTTCAAAATGATGTTTTCTATGCCCTCTCTGGCCTCAATCCTCAGAAGGCTTATGGACCTGATGGAGTGCCTCCTATTGTCCTTAAAAACTGTGCCTCCGTGCTGTCACCCTGCCTGGTCAAACTCTTTCGCCTCTGCCTGTCAACATCTACCTTTCCTTCTTGCTGGAAGTATGCCTTCATACAGCCTGTACCTAAGAAAGGTGACCGCTCCAATCCCTCAAACTACCGTCCTATAGCTTTACTTTCTTGTCTATCTAAAGCTTTTGAATCAATCCTTAACCGGAAGATTCAAAAGCACCTTTCCACTTCTGACCTTCTATCTGATCGCCAGTATGGGCTCCGCAAGGGGCGTTCTACTGGTGATCTCCTAGCCTTTTTAACTGACTCTTGGTCATTCTCTCTTAGCCGTTTCGGTGAAACTTTTGCTATTGCGCTGGACATATAAAAAGCTATTGATAGGGTCTGGCACAAATCTTTGCTTTCTAAACTACCCTCCTACGGTTTCTATCCTTCTCTCTGTACCTTTATCTCCAGTTTCCTTTCTGACCGTTCTATTTCTGCCGTGGTAGACGGTCACTGTTCTTCCCCTAAATCTATTAACAGTGGTGTCCCACAGGGTTCTGTCCTATCTCCCACTCTTTTTCTGTTGTTCATTGATGATCTTCTTTCCAAAACGAATTGTCCTATCCATTCCTACGCCGATGATTCCACTCTGCATTACTCAACTTCTTTTAATAGACCCACCCTTCAGGAACTTAACGACTCAAGGCTGGAGGCTGCAGAACGCTTAGCCTCAGACCTTACTATTATTTCCGATTGGGGCAAGAAGAACCTGGTGTCCTTCAACGCCTCAAAAACACAGTTTCTCCACCTATCCACTCGACACAATCTTCCAAACAACTATCCCCTATTCTTTGACAACACCCAGCTATCACCTTCCTCAACACTAAACATCCTCGGTCTATCCTTAACTCAAAATCTCAACTGGAAACTTCATATCTCATCTCTTACTAAATCAGCTTCCTCGAGGCTGGGCGTTCTGTACCGTCTCCGCCAGTTCTTCTCCCCTGCACAGTTGCTGTCCATATACAGGGGCCTTGTCCGCCCTCGTATGGAGTATGCATCTCATGTGTGGGGGGGCTCCACTCACACAGCTCTTCTGGACAGAGTAGAGGCTAAGGCTCTTCGTCTCATCAGCTCTCCTCCTCATACTGATAGTCTTCTACATCTTAAATTCCGCAGCAATGTTGCCTATCTTTCTATCTTCTATCGATATTTCCACGCTGACTGCTCTTCTGAACTTGCTAACTGCATGCCTCCCCCCATCCCGCGGCCCCGCTGCACTCGACTTTCTACTCATGCTCATCCCTATACTGTCCAAACCCCTTATGCAAGAGTTAACCAGCATCTTCACTCTTTCATCCCTCACGCTGGTAAACTCTGGAACAATCTTCCTTCATCTGTATTTCTTCCTGCCTACGACTTGAACTCTTTCAAGAGGAGGGTATCAGGACACCTCTCCTCCCGTATTTGATCTTCCTTTCGGCTACCTCTTAGCGGGCTTTTTTTTTATTATTGTTTTCTTTTTTTGTGTGCCCTTGAGCTGCCTCCTTTGTTGTAAAAAAAAAAAAAAAAAGAGAAAAAAAATGGAAAGCATCTCTGCGGAGGAGCAGAACTGGCGGAGACGATACAGAACGCCCAACCTCGAGGAAGCTGATTTAGTGAGAGAGGAGATGTGAAGTTTCCTGCCTGAAGGCATCAAACATTCCATGTCTCGTAGCCATGGAGTAAGACAGCGGGCACGAGCGACTGGAAGACACTGATCATTGTCCTTCGCACAAATGGCGACAGCGTCATGTACTCGTGATGAGCGAGTCTTTGACAACGTGGGCAAAGCCAATCCGCCAATTTACAATGGTTTTGGCTGCTTTCACTTAGTGGCTGCCCTTTCGTCCTGGCCGATAAATGGGTATACCTAAGGAAACCTGGGGAGCTAAACTGTTCGAACCCGGATGTCACAGTGGCCCTGTCCCGGGGTAATGGGTTACTACCCGCCATGCTCAATGGCCAATGTGACGGAGATGAACACCGAGGCCACGCGCAGCTTTAGTATAAGTTGCCAAGTTTGTTTTGACTCAACACAAAAAAAGTACATATCATAAAATAATAAAAAATGATAACAATGAAAATTAATATAAATGAAATGGGAATAACATAAATGAATACCTAAATAAATATAGAAGAAAAAAGCCCACACACTTGTGAGGCAGCCTGCAGGTGGCCGCGCCGCGCCGCGCTCCGCCCCACATGCAGGTATTTAAAGGGCGACTCCGCCACGACCACGCCCGCCCTGCAGCACGACCACCAGCTCTGTCTGTCTGTTTCCTGTCACCGCAGAGATCACCGACACCAGGTGAGGCCGCAAGTGCCTACACACACACACAAAAAAAAAAGTTGGAAAGCAAAAGGTGTGATCAGCAAGGTAAGCGCTGAGCCTGAGGACTTATCACAGTCTTGCCCGTCCAACACGCCCCATCAGGAGCGTCTGTGCTGGTGCTGTGGTTTAACGTAAAAAAGAAAAAAGGCATTCCAAAAAAACTGCTAGGCTTAAGTTCCTTCAGTTGCTCTGATCACATGACCACTAAATTCGTTTCGCTACTCCTGCTCACCTAATCAATACAACCTTTCGTGCCAAGCTTCTTTTCATCTGTTTATTGAACCTTTTATCGGCCTTGTATTCATTACTGCATGTCCTAAGTTTTTTATGTAGTTGCACTACGAATACCACATTGTCAACCACTGTTTCTGTTTCTCTCCGCATCCATAAGCCACGATGAGGACTGCGCTTATAGTAGGACTACTGACACTGCTGGCTCTGGACGTCTGTCAATCCGAACTTAGAACAGTAAGTAGCCTATATATAACGCCAGCACGCTGGCGCCCGTAGGAGTCACGCACTTTAACTTTGCTTATATTACATAACTAGGCTTTCTTCAGTTCAGAGTTCAATTTTGACGGTATTTGAAGCGGGACACTGTCTACATCTACTGTTATCAACCATTACTTTTTCCAAATGCAAGGCGGGATGTCAAGGATACTTTTATTCTAAAAGATACACCCAAAGTTGTTTCATGGCATACTCTCCCTGGTGATATACAAGGCAATGTAGTTTTTTCTCTCACCTATATATTCAACAATTGATAAATATAATTATAAGCATAGAGCAATCCAACTCGGAAATATTAAATAACTTTGGTGTGCTATTTTGTTGGCTGAGAATGAAATCAGCAAAGACTGGGTCATAAACAAACAGGAGAATGATTTAATAAACAGTCTTGGTGATGGGAATACGACAGAGCTTCTCAGAGCTTAGAGAAATATGATAACTTGTGGATGGCTTTCAAGATTTGCTTTGTATGGACTGACAATTATTGCCCTTGTCTATTCCTAGCTCAGTACCTTCCCCTCAACAGTGCTCTCAAATCGGCCCCTGTCTTGATGGCCCCAGCCCGGGGGAATGCGTTTTTAGTGCTGATGTGTGCGACGGTGGAAATGAATACATAACAGATGATAAATGTGGTTTCTGCACGTGTTGCAAGACCTGTGAGCCAGACGATTCGTGTGCCCGTAAGAATGGGATATGCGTCAACCCAACTCACGTATCTGGACCGACATACTTTCCTCACGGTGAGTTATGTCTGTTGAACTCCCTAGTTCCTATACCTCAGGCTAAGACATATAATTGTACAGCACTAGTCATGTAATTAGCTCTGCAGAATTTCCGAGCGTAGGGAGATGTGGGTTGAGGTATGAATCGTTCAAGTCCCAGGCAAGATGACTGATGGGATACGACGTGCGTTCTAAGGGCTGCCTTGTGGTTAAGGGACTGGGACTGGTAATTTTTGTTTGCTTTTGGCCTTTCTGTTCAATATGCTTCTCAAGATAATAACAAAGTAGGAGCGCAGGTCTGAAGGTGTGCCCTCGTTGGTGGCTGATTGCAAAAAGGCGCCCTGGCGAATTCAAACTCTCTAAGCTAAGTTTGCCTTGGTCATCAACTCATCAGACGATCGAATCCTTATTCACTGTGCTTTAAATTAACTTTGCTTATCTAATGCTTACCTTACTAAATCCGAATTACCACTAACATTCCCTTGTTCTTAATTGAACATCCCCAGATTAATAATGATATACAATATGTATACCAACTGGAATACTTTCCACAGATCTATGTCCCGAGGGATATCGTCATTTTATGGGAGGCAATTGCGGCACTGATAACTGCATCTGCTGTGTTCTAAGGGTGAGTTGTCGTGTGTGTGTGTGTGTGTGTGTGTGTGTGTGTGTGTAATAATAATAATAATAATAATAATAATAATAATAATAATAATAATAATAATAGGTTTATTAATGTAAGGCAGCCGTCAGGCTGAAAATATACAAATTAAAAATACAAGAAACTAATAGTAAATAGGCTACAACAGAGGGAGGGAGAGGGTGGGGGGTGGTTTGGGAGAGCTAAAAATAGAGACATAAGGGAGAGGGAGGGTGGTGTGAAGGGGGAACTTAGAGGGGTAGCGGCGAGGTGCTTAACTCCACCGCGGCCCTTTGGGTATGACTGTCACTGGGCATTGTTTATCATCCGCACCATCGCGGGCACTGCGCTACGTTTGTAACGGTTCGCGGCGCTCTGAAGGGGTTGAGTTTGTTGTGGTGTCTGGTGAAGCGGGTGGGAGGAGGCGCGTCGGGAGGCAGAAGGTGGCGATGGCGAGGATGGTGAAGCAGGGAGATTCCGAATTTTCTGAGGGCGTCCTGGTGCCTGTCAGAGAGCCTCGGAAGACTCAGAGTGGCCAGGGCATTGTCGTAGGTGCGGTAGTGAGGGCCTAACATGACCCTGAATGCTCTCTTTTGAACCCTCTCAAGCTGCTGTTGTTGGGTGAGGGTAAGGGACGAAGACCACGCCGGGGAGGCATACATTAGCTTTGGCAATATGAATGATGAATAAATACTGCACAGCTCAGCAGCTGGTGCCCCCAGCGTCCTGAGTCTACGCAGCATGTACAGCTTGTAGGAGGCTGCTCTGACGGTGTTGGAGACGTGGAGCTTCCAGTTGAGCTGGTAGTCCACAGTGATGCCTAGTAGTTTGGTGGACTGGACAACCTGGAGGTGGTGTGAGCCAATATACAGCAGCGGAGGTGGCACATCTCTCTTGGACGTGTAAACGTGCATCACCATGGTCTTGGTGTGGTTGATAGTGGCACTGTTGTCAACCGTCCATGCCTGAAGGTTATCGAGCGACGCTTGAAGAGGTGCATAGTCAGGATCCCTGTTGTTGACGGGGACGCCCAAGGTGCTGTCGTCAACATATTTCCAGCGATGCGGTGTGTCCATGAGGGCGTTGTTAATGAGCACCAAGAAGCAAAGCGGACCCATTTTGGTGCCTTGCGGGACGCCACACGTCAGCTCAAGAGGAGTGGAGACCGAACCCTGGGAGTGAATTATTTGCTGGCGTGCGCTGAGGAAATCAGTCGGCCACGATATTAAATTAGGGTGAAGCCCCAGCTCAATGGCCTTAGTAAACACAACAGTGTGGTCTACAAGATCAAAAGCTTTCCTGAAGTCGACAAAAGCAAGGGCAAGGGAGGTGTCTCGTTTGTCCAGGTGGGTGTGTATGAAATCTAGAAAGCTGACCAGGCAATGAGTGGTGGAGGAGTGCTTCATGTTGCCAAATTGTTGGGTGTCAATGAGGCTACTAATATCATCATAAGCCCAGTTAAAAATAAAATCTTCACAAATGAGTGTGTGTGTGTGTGTGTGTCTGTGTGTGTGTGTGTGTGTGTGTGTGTGTTCATACTAGTTACCTACTTTTGAGTGATTCCCGCCCTCTCTTCCCTTAGCCTCAATCTGAGGGGTGAAACTGACCCTGAGCCACCGCCACCGCCTGCACGACCGCCGCCCTGACCGAGGACTGACCCTGCCCTGACCTGCCCTTGACCTGGCCCGCCTCACCTTCATGCACGGACTTCCTGCACCTGCGCCGTGCACGCTGATCCTCTGCAGAGTATTCAATTCTCCTTCTTCTTGGGCTTGATGCCAGAGCACCCTTCTGCAAAAAAAAAAAAAAAAAAAAAAAAAAATGCACAAACGTAAATAGAGAGATTACAGAAAACTTAACATTTCAGCAGACATGCATTTTGACTTTCCAAATTCTATGTATGATCAGCTCGCAGTATGTGTGTACCAACTGTTCAGAATTATGCTGCAAATAAAATAGAAGCAATCCTTAAAAGTTTTGATGGAGGCAAGTACCAGCGGAGAATCCTTCAGGAAGGTAGGATATCCTGTCCCCTTTATCATCAGAGCCTCAACTCCTAACGATGCTGCTCTAGGATTACTTTCTATACATCTTTAAGGGGTTTGCAAAGGCCGATAATTCATTGCCATGTTTCCAAGCTCCTCTGTCACATGTCAATACCTAAACTATCAGCTCCGGTTGTATCTACAAGCAATACAAGTCAATGCACTAATCCCCTTTGTCTATCTGATTCTTTAGTTACTTTCTTACATCAGAGGAAGCAGTCAAAGGCACAAACACACGTAAAAATCATCAGGGGGGAAAAAGATCGCAAAAGTAGGCTACTGCTCCTCAAACGGATAACTGATAGATAGCCTAAGTCCGAGTCAACGCTTTAGTCCCCTCTGTCTATCCGATTCTTTAGTTCCTTCCCTACATCAGGGGAAGCTGTCAAGGGCAAAAACACACAAAAACAAACAGAGGAACCCCCCCCCCCCCACAAACTACAGCACCCCGAACGGAAAAGTGTGATAGATTAGTCCAAGTCAACGCGTTAGTACCCAATGCTTGTCTGATTCTTTAGTTATTTCTTACATCAGAGGAGGTTGTCAAGGGTAAAATCACACACTAAAATAACAACAGGAAACAAAACTCTCTAAACTACAGTACCTCAAACGGAAAAAGTGTGATAGATAAGTCCCAAAGATTAACCAGAAACGGATTTGATATTGAACTCTCCGCTTAAGGACTTTCATCACCAGCAGAATTTCGCATTACACTGTCACTATATCACCCATAGGAACTAACCCCGGAAAAATACAAGAGGAAGTAGACTTAAAATTTCCCTCCTATGGCTCCTGAAAGTCTAAAATCGCCACTGGGAACTATTAATAATTTTGAAGATAGACTCAGCGGAATTTTTTTTACATATTCTTGTGTGTTAGGAAGAGGAATTGACCCCGGGTAATTACATGAGGGAGTAGACTGTGTGTGGTGGGGAAGAGGTATTTAAATACTTTCTCCGATGTCTCCTGGAAGTCTAAAATTGCCACTGGGAACTATTAATAATTTTGAACACAGACTCAGCGGAATTTCCTGACCTATTCTTGTGTGTAAAGCTACGGTTCAGTAGTATTCAGTAGGGATGGGCAAGTACCGTACGTTAATTTGAGTACCGGTAGTACCGGTACCGAAAACTCAGGTACTGTATTACCGGTACCGGTACTGGTACCCAAAGGAGTATTTTTTTTTTTTATCTTAATGACTTCTGATGAAATTCCCAAATAAATTTCCTGTAAAGAAAACTCTCTCTCTCTCTCTCTCTCTCTCTCTCTCTCTCTCTCTCTCTCTCTCTCTCTCTCTGAATGAAGTGAACATTTATTTTTTCGGTAAAAAAATAGCATGTATAGTTATTATGGATGTACTCGATCATAGTCTAATTACAATAACAATATATATTAGCAACCCTAAAAAAGAATCGGACATGAAGAATTATCCAGTAACTCCAATAAATAAGTAAAATAATAAAATAATGGAGACGGGAGCTGTGATGGAAACGAAAAGCAGGACAAAATGGTGGGAACTTGGGGAGACGGTCAGCGAGGCAGTGACTCAGCAGCGAGCACAATATTCAAGGCTTTAAAGCGTCTCCACAGGGCCCGTACCGAGCATCACTAAGATCCAAACGGTACCGGCACTAGTGGTAATGCTCAGTGCCGAGTGATCATGAGTCTTCCCGGCACTGGGTACCGGTACCGGGTGCCGGCTGAATAGATTCTTCTCGGCACCAGGTACCGGTACCGGGTGCCGGCTGAATCGATTATTCTGGGCACCCGGTACCGGTACCGGGTGCCGGCTGAATCGATTCTTCTCGACACCCGGTACCGGTACTTGGTGCCGAGAAGCCTCATGATCACTCGGCACTGAGCATTACCGCTTGTGCCGGTACCGTTTGGATCCTAGTGACGCTCGGCGCTCGCCCGTTTCCATGCGGTATGGGCCCTGTGGAGACGGTTTAAGCCTTGAATGTTGTGCTCGCTGCTGAGTCACTGCCTCGTTAAGCGTCTTCCCAAGTTCCCACCATTTTGTCCTGCTTTTCGTTTCCATCACAGCTCCCGTTTCCATTATTTTATTGTTTGATTTATTTTTTGGATTTACTGGATAATTCTTCATGTCCGATTCTTTTTTATCGAAAAATACAAAGGACATATCTAATAATAAAAAATAAATTGTGTGTGTGTGTGTGTGTCTCACACACACACACACACACACACACACACACACACACACACACACATGTGCAGACACATATACACACACAGTGGTCTTTTTCCTCTCATTTATTTCTGCCTCAATTAGATGTTTCTTCTTTGTACACACTCTCTCTCTCTCTCTCTCTCTGAATGATGTGAATATTTATTTTTTCGATAAAAAAATAGCATGTATAGTTATATGGATGTACTCGATCATAGTCTAATAACAATAACAATATTTATTAGCAACCTAAAAAAAAAAAAGTATCGGACATGAAGAATTATCAATAAATCCAATAAATAAATCCGAGCAATCTGGTACCGGTACCGAGCAATCTGGTACTATTACCGTACCGTTAAGCTGGTACCGTTAGTACCGGTACTGGTACCGGTACCTGCCCACCCCCTACAGTACGTCTGCTAGGGATGGGCAAGTATCGTTAAATTGAATACCGGTAGTACCGGTACCGAAAACTTAGATACCATTAGTACCGGTACCTAAAGGAGTATTTTTTTTTTTATCTTAATGACTTCTGATAAAATTCCCAAATAAATTTCCTGTAAAGAAAACTCTCTCTCTCTCTCTCTCTCTCTCTCTCTCTCTCTCTCTCTCTCTCTCTCTCTCTGAATGAAGTGAATATTTATTTTTTCGGTAAAAAAATAGCATGTATAGATATTATGAAAGTACTCGATCATAGTCTAATAACAATAACAATATATATTAGCAACCTAAAAAAAGAATCGGACATGAAGAATTATCCAGTAACTCCAATAAATAAATAAAATGATAAAATAATGGAAACGGGAGCTGTGATGGAAACGAAAAGCAGGACAAAATGGGGGGAACTTGGGGAGACGGTCAGCGCGGCCGTGACTCAGCAGCGAGCACAACATTCAATTAGGCTTAAAGCGTCTCTACAGGGCCCAAACCACATGGCGACGGGCGGGCGCCGAGCGTCACTAAGATCCAAACGGTACCGGTACTAGCGGCAATGCTCAGTGCCGAGTGATCATGAGTCTTCGCGGCACCAGGTACCGGTACCGGGTGCCGGCTGAATAGATTCATCGCGGCACCAGGTACCGGAACCGGGTGCCGAGAAGAATCGATTCAGCCGGCACCCGGTACAGGTACCAGGTGCCGCGAAGAATCTATTCAGCCGGCACCCGGTACCGGTACCTGGTGCCGCGAAGACTCATGATCACTCGGCACTGAGCATTGCCGCTAGTACCGGTACCGTGCAAATTCTTATTTTGTTTCTGATAGCTGATGGTTATGCTCTATCCGACTGCCCTGTTGCCGAGAGCACGCAACTTGAAAACAGCAGTTGCATTATGGATAGTGACGACGCTGATGACACACTTGTACCAGACATCAACACGCGACCAGGACTGTCAGATCCTCACAACGAAGATGTGATTGAAGATGCCTCTCTTCATGATGTTCCTGGCGAAGGCAAGGAGCTTCACGTCACCTACGAGCTCATCGAGGGTGCAACCAGAGGCGGGAAAACCCTTCTGGTCAATTATTTATGATACACATGCAACAAGAAGGGTCTCGGAAGAAAAAGACACCAAGAAACTGGTAAGTGCACTTGGCGCTGTAGTGTACAGAGCAAAGCCCTTTCGTGTCCAGCTTTAATCTCACAGAATGGCTCTGTTTTAATCGCTGGATCACGTACCCTCGTGCATCCAGGCAAACATGATGCAGCAGTGAAGGCTAAAGTCACCGCCAAAGTAAAAGTCATGGCTAGGGAGAATAATAATATTTTCAAGTCTGCTGCCAATATTGTAGATGACGCCATGGCTCAGGTTATAGGAAGCAGTTGTGCTGCTCCAAATCCCGACCACTTGGCTCGCTGTGCGAATCGTCTACGCCAGAAAGCAAGACCCGCCGAGCCCAGGACCTTGGATTTAAGTTTAGAAACTGATCTTATACCAAAGAATTTCCTTCAAGGGGACATCAAAGTGGATGGTGCACGCCATCCAGTGCTCGCCACCAGACAGCAGCTTAATCTGCTAGAAAATGCCAAAACTTGGTATGTGGATGCAACTCTCAAAGTTGTACGACAACCCTTCATGCAGCTACTGGGGATTCATGCATTTGTGAAAGGGGACAACAAAAATGCGAAGCAGGTCCCCTTGACATTTGTCTTGATGAGTAGTAGGAGAAAGAAGGACTATAAGAAGGTGTTTAAATGTGTTCGCTCCCTCCTCCCACAAAGAAAAGTACAAAAGTTTGTCATGTGTGGCAAGCGGTCCGAGTCACTTTCCCAGGTTCATGTATACAGGGGTGTGCATTCCGCTGGAACCAAGCGATTTGGAGAAAAGTTCAGTCTTTGGGCCTGGCAGTCCCATACGTAAGTCACCACCCTACACAGGACTTTATCAAACAGGTCAAGGCCCTCCCATTTCTCCCGGAGGAACACATTAACACGACCTTCGGTCACCTTGAGTCAAGAGCGCCTGATGGCCCATGTTCACAGTTCATGTCATACGTTCGATAAACTTGGTTGAGTGGACACAGGTCGCTGCGAGACTGGTCAATGTATGGGCAAAACATCAGGACCAACAATAATGTCGAAAGCTACCACAGACGTCTTAATGGAAAGGCAGGTGGAGCACACATACCTATTTATGTTCTTATCCCTGTTCTCCATAGAGAAGCAGAACATGTCAACATTCAAGTCCGCCTGGTAAAGGATTGCAAACTTGCCAGGTACCAGAGGCAGACTTACCGCACGCAACAGGGCTAAATATTTTCTTTGTGGAAAAAGTACGAAGAGCATGATATAACAACGCAACAGTTGCTCAGGGCATGTGCGAAGTTAACTGGACCAACAGAGTGAAAGACTAGTGGTTGATTTTATATTGTATTTCTTGCCCTTGACTATTTTAACATATGATGGAAGGTTGATTATGTATTTTTTTATACATCTTTCCCTTGACATCTTTAGTGTATGCAATATAATCACGTGTTTCACATTTTCTTATGACGGAAGGTTGATTTTAATTCTATATACAACATATTTCCCTTCACAATTTTAGTGTATATATTGTAATGCTAGAGACACGTCTTCTATGTTTCCCTAGTTTGTTGTGGTTGTGTCTCTTGAGAGGGATGTAACACTCCTTCGGGGGACGAAACAACATATATATATATATATATATATATATATATATATATATATATATATATATATATATATATATATATATATACCGAGAAGAAATCGACGCACCATCCGAAATCTGTCTTCAGAGACGTTTTGTTAGTAATTTTACTTTTAAGGGTGAATAAAACACATTTCTTCTTGTTATGAGCAACTACTAGTATTTTGTCATGTTTCCTTTGCTTTCAGAACAGCATTTACACGTTTAGGCATACTGTCATATCATCTTTAAAAGTATTCAGGATCAACATCAGCCCAGAGCGTGCGTATATTTTCCACTAGGAGTCAACACTTGACAATGGAAGCTTACCAAGTTTTCTTTCATTTCATTCCACACATTTTCAATAGGATTTAGATCTGGGCTGTGTCCTGGCCACGAAATCAGCTGCACTTGGTTGTCAGTTAGCCACTTTTTCACTGCTTTTGCTCTGTGGCAAGGCACCGTCCTGTAGGAAGTGAGCGTTCTCGTGTGTGGTAAAATGGCAGCATGTAACTTTCAAGAACGTTCACATAGAGTGCAGCATTCATGTTCACATTTTCTCTAAGAAGTACAAGCCACCACTTCCCTTCTCACCACTGAAACACGCCCACACCATCACACCTGCAGGGAACTTTACGGTCTTGACCGTGTACCGACTGTCAAACCGATCGGCACCAAGCGGACGACGAACCAATTTTCGTCTATGAGAGATGGTTTTGAAGGCACTCGTCACTAAACACCACCTTGCGCCAGTCTTCTGATGTCCAGTGTTGGTACCTTTTACAGAAATCAAGTCTCTGTTTCTTCATTTTCTCAGTAAGGAGAGGTTTGAGAGCAGCGCGACGACACGGCAACGAGGAGTTTCTGTAGCTCATCCTGTATCGTTCGCACTGACACCTCTCCCAACACATCAGGGTGTGCTTCCTTCAGTTCCTTGGCAGTGATGAAAGGGTCCTTTTCACTTCACGCTCCAGCATCTTGTCAGTCCTTGGATCGGTCTTCCTCTTCCTCCCTGTCCCTTTCTTCCTCTGGTGCCTCGTCTGTC
Organism: Eriocheir sinensis; assembly: GCF_024679095.1. Lineage (NCBI taxonomy): Eukaryota > Metazoa > Arthropoda > Malacostraca > Decapoda > Varunidae > Eriocheir > Eriocheir sinensis. The sequence goes on along the minus strand of NW_026111272.1, from coordinate 484,078 downwards.
CCAAGCACGGCAGCAGCTTTCTTGATGCGACGGACAGCAGCTTCTGATCTTCTTAATCTTCTTCCAATTTCTCGGTTACTCAATCCTTCGCCAACCAAAGTCATAACCTTGATCTTCTCGTCCTTGTTCAGCTTGGTAGGTCCCATTCTGAGCGTATTGGGAGATGTCAGGGGTGAAAAGATATGCAAGTTGTAACAGGAGCGGAGGAGGGGAGCGCGTACGTCACCTCTTACCTCCCACTAGCGGGGGTGGTTACTAATCACCACGGTTTGAATATGACACTTGCAAGGGAGCGTAGAGTTGCCAGGTGGGTATTATTTGCCAAATAAATGTCCCATAGGATTGACATGCTGAAATAAAGCTGTGGCGTCGTCGAGCGTCGGGATTTGTTGGGTGCGTCGATTTCTTCTGCGTTAGCTATATATATATATATATATATATATATATATATATATATATATATATATATATATATATATATATATATATATATTATATCATCACCTATGTAACGTTTTCTTTTACCTTGTCAAATATTTTTACCAACACACATTTCATTTCAAACTGGTAGGGGGTTCGGCGTTGCCAGGGTGGGAGGCCGGAATGACCAGGGCCGGAGTGACCAGGGCCGGAGTTACTAGGGGCCAGAGTGACCTGTTTCCAATACCAGTGCCCCTGCCCGCCGCCGGCTGCACTTCCATCGGGATTCGCCTTTAGATACAGCTGGTAAATTTACCTGGTACATGACTCTTCTACGCCAGTACCCAGAGGCTGAGGTGCTGTTCAAGTTCCTCTAACAGCTATCAGGGAGCCAGCAGCCACCGAGCTCTGGGAAGGTAAATAAGAGACAGTTTGTGTCTACATCAATCGGTGTCGCCAATCCACCATTACGCCCTTATACTTTACCATAATTTGATCACCAGCCGTTGGAATGTGCCGTAAGGTGACAGAAGATTATTATTAGCCTTAAGATCAGCCACTGTCTCAGTATAGGCACTCAGTAACCCACGCAGCCTGTGATATAGGGGTGTCAAGGCGGGCTGCTGACGACCTTGAGAGGCGGCAGCGCTCAGAGGGTATCGAGAGACTTCACACGTCTGCTTCTCTTTAAGTGTTGCTGCTGTGATGGATGGATTTAACAATATTTATCGCTGTAAAACATTATCAGCAACAGTTGGGGAAGTCTTTCACCTACATATCCCTTCATCGTCTGAACCTTGCCTGCAAGAAGGGACGCTGCCTTCTGAACGTCATGAGCCTTGATATACTTGTCTTTGGGCCATCATTGCGGCTGTCCTGGCGTACTAAAAGCTACTAAAATGAAAAAAAACATATAGGTACTACAAGGACTTTAACTGCTAATATGAACTTCAAGCGTGGGATTTTATAGTACAGCAGGCTCACCTGATTGGCCCATCCATTTAGCAGCATGACAAGAATTTACAGTGAAAAAGGTCAGATGGGCAAAAAAACTGCTGGCAGCCTGCAAGTTGATATCCAGGAAAGCTGCAACATGTGGCTATACGGACTGGAAGGGCGTGCCATGAGAGGTGTTCGGTACTTGTGTTCAGTCTTGAAAATTATATAGCACATCAGATAAGCGAGTGTGGAAACTATACGTATCAAAGTTTGTTCCTACTTATACTTTGTCCGGGTAATAGTGGTACAGTAGTGGCAGGTTGGGGAGCGCGTGGTGAGGTGAGGCACAGTTACTGGTCCTTTGATTATATTATTCCTGGGCTGCCTCCTCGACCTTGAAATATATAGAAAATTAGAAATCAATGTATAGATGTAGTGTGTTTCACTCTACATTTTCCCGGCAGGTTCGATGGCACCCCGGGACCAAGTGTTCATTGCCTCTCTGTCTGTTCAGTGCCTGTCACAGGGTATGCAGGATGGCCAGTGGTGCCCTTGTTCTTTGGCAACTGCAGCTGGTGAGTAACAACTTTATAAGTTCAAACAAACTCAGTTGACTTAATGAGTGTAATATGACTCTCACCGCAGACAAGCTATAGCTGTTTTATCGACTTACTTTCCTTAACACGACTCCCTCCCCCATCCAAGTTAGCTGTTCCATCAGTTACCTCAGCATGATACAGCCCCTTCCCATCCAAGCCAAGTTAGCTGTTCCATCAGTTTCCTCAGCATGATGCAGCCCATTCCCAGCCAAGTAAAGTTAGCTGTTCCATCGGCTTACCCCACTTTATGGGGACACTCACAAAATTCATGGCTCGAGGAAGTTGATAAATCCTGCCATAAGATAGGTAGCCTACTTAGGATGGTAATGAGGCCTGCATGGACACTTGCCTGGAGAAACCCTTGTGTCGTAGGGTGGGCGAGGTGACGCACCCCTCAGCCTATGCCCCTGTTGTTTGATTTGTTGAACACATGAGGCCACTTGCTGATGTGAGTAAAACTAACCTTATATAAAATATATGGGTCTATATTCCTAAAACACATATCCTAATCTGGTGGATGATCATAATAGGCTGAGTATATAGCTCCCAAAATTAGCAATCCTCGACCTTTACACCTGACCACTGTCCTTCAAGACATCCTTAATTTTCACACCTGACCACTGTCCTTCAAAACATCCTTGATTTTCACACCTGGCCACTGTCCTTCAAAACATCCTTGATTTTCACACCTGGCCACTGTCCTTCAAAACATCCTTGATTTTCACACCTGGCCACTGTCCTTCAAAACATCCTTGATTTTCACACCTGACCAGACTCCTGCAAAACATCCGTGATATTCACACCATGCCACAGTCCCTCCAAACATCCTAGATTTTCACACCTGTCCACTGTCCTTCAAAACATCCTTGATTTTCACACCTGGCCACTGTCCTTCAAAACATCCCTGATTTTCACACCTGGCCACTGTCCTTCAAAACATCCTTGATTTTCACACCTGGCCACTGTCCTTCAAAACATCCCTGATTTTCACACCTGGCCACAGTCCTTCAAAACATCCTTGATTTTCACACCTGGCCACTGTCCTTCAAAACATCCTTGATTTTCACACCTGGCCACAGTCCTTCAAAACAAACATAAGTAAGTTGAATAATGAGACATTCGTGATATTTTACTGCTCAGAATTCCAATTTCCTGTACATCCACACAACCTCTGCGTGTCACAAGCTGCACGATAAATTTATCCAGACCTGAAGAGGGAGAAACAAATTTTCCAGCACCAGGGCTTGAACCCACAACCAGGTATAGACGGGGAAGCACTCTTTCACTAAATTGGTCAAAGAGGTATCTACCCTGCTGGCTAAGTGGGTTTGGGAGGCTTTCCACATCAGGCGGGTCACTACACGGCTCCTTTTCCATTAGACCAATTGGTGTGTTGCCTGCTAAAACTTATGTTTGCCATGAACCCTTTGGAGAGAGTGGGCATCCATCATCCTGTTCCCAACACAGGGGAGGCACAACATAACACAGGAGAGGCTTTCACTGCTTTACCCACCACTTGTATTGGCCAGAATTCCACTTTCCTGTACATCCACACGACCTCGCATGTCACGAAACACACAAGAAATTGATACAAATCCAGAAAGGGGGAAACACAGGGCCATATTTTCTGGTGGGGCTAGGGGGGCTATAGCCCCCCAATGTTTTCCTAGAAATGCTTAATTTTCCAAAAAATTAACCCAGCTGTGCATGCTCGCTTTGTTCACCCCCCTACCCCCCTACACTCATGAACCTATGATGCCCTCTAGTTCCCCCCCAGAATTTACCATAATTACGGCCCTGAAACGAATGGTTCTGGGGCCAGGCATCAAACCTGCAATAGGCCAGATGGGAAACAACCCTTCTACTAAGTCTGCCAAAGAGGTGCAGTACTACACTTGCTAGGCGGGTTTGGAGGGCTTTCCAAACCAGGCAGCTGATCACTACACAGTAGGTGCAAAAAACCTATAAATTTACAAAATAGTATTCTGATTAGAGACTGTTAAAGGCAATACTAAAATGCAGAAATTTTGGGTTACCTTTTCACTAGTCAAGTCAGCTTAGTTTATGAAGTGGCTGCTTTGTGGTGGGTGATGACTCAGTTGGGTGCAAGCAGGATTTTGTAGAGGGAGGAGTGACCTTTTTCCTCTATATTTTTGTTATTTATTTCATGTAATGTTGATCATTACTGCTCACATAAAGTTGCATTGCATTCAAACTTACCAAACTGTCAACAGCATATGTTTTTGTGATCAGAAAAATTCCAGTTTGTACCAATAATTTCTTTGTTTTCATTATTCAAAGAGGTATTTTGGCTATACCTCAAATAAGTTTTACAGAAAATTTGCATTGCTACATCATTCAGTTCAAACTAGAATAATAACCACACATTCACACTTGATGTGCATTTCATGTATAAACCGTAGTCATCACAGCCTAAGTATGTAACAATATAATCACAAGTTATGCCATCAGTGATGCCCAGGTTCATGGTTCTCAGCATAACAGTATTAAGTGTTGATTTATGCTTTAATTATCTTACATTATTCCCCACAGGTGTGTGGAACTGTGTGAAGAGACAAAAAATGAAAAATGAGTCCATGATAGTGATGGCAAAATTTACTGATCTATCAAGGTGTGGCTCAGCGACAGGCTGCAGAGTTCAGGTAAATGGTAAAAAATGTGTCAGATTTTGCACAAAAAGCAGTGCCCTTCATGGATCAGTTAAGAGCCCATTTTTAAGTTCATATGTTACATAGAAATATATTTAAATGTGGCATGAATATACATAATGTATTGGGTCTGGTGAAGATAAAAAAATTGGTTTATCAATTAGATGAACCATGATCCCGGGGTATTGAATGGGGAACTTAGACTATATAATTGCTTCAATAAATGGCCAATTGATCTGTATTTTTTTTTACAGCTATGGAGACAGTGCAAGGGCGTAATGAAAAAAAAATAAAGGCCCGCTACTTACTGCTCCAGAACAGAGGCTAAAGGAGTGTTCGAAATCAGAGGTCAATCTCGGGAGGAGAGGTGTCCTGATACCCTCCTCTTGAAATAGTTCAAGTCATAGGCAGGAGGAAATACAGAGGAAGGAAGATTGTTCCAGATTTTACCAGCGTGAGGGATGAAAGAGTGAAGATGCTGGTTAACTCTTGCATAAGGGGTTTGGACAGTATAGGGATGAGCATGAGTAGCAAGTCTTGTGCAGCGGGGCCGCGGGAGGGGGGGAGGCATGCAGTTAGCAAGTTCAGAAGAGCAGTCAGCATGAAAATATCGATAGAAGATAGAAAGAGAGGCAACATGGCAGCGGAATTTGAGAGGTAGAAGACTATCAGTAAGAGGAGGAGAGCTCATGAGACGAAGAGCCTTTGATTCCACTCTGTCAAGGAGAGCTGCGTGAGTGGACCACCCCCACACATGAGGTACATACTCCATACGAGGGCGGACAAGGCCCCTGTAAATGGACAGCAACTGTGTGGGGGAGAAGAACTGGCGGAGACGGTACAGAACGCCCAACCTCGAGGAAGCTGATTTAGTAAGAGATGAGATATGAAGTTTCCAGTTGAGATTTTGAGTTTAGGATAGACCGAGGATGTTTAGTGTTCAGGAAGGTGATAGCTGGGTGTTGTCAAAGAATAGGGGATAGTTGTTTGGAAGATTGTGTCGAGTGGATAGGTGGAGAAACTGTGTTTTTGAGGCGTTGAAGGACACCAGGTTCCTCTTGCCCCAATCGGAAATAATAGTAAGGTCTGAGGCTAAGCGTTCTGCAGCCTCCAGCCTTGAGTCATTAAGTTCCTGTAGGGTGGGTCTTCTATTAAAATAAGTTGAGTAATGCAAAGTGGAATCATTGGTGTAGGAATGGATAGGACAGTTCATTTTGGAAATAAGATCATCAATGAACAACAGAAAGAGAGTGGGAGATAGGACAGAACCCTGTGGGACACCACTGTTAATAGGTTTAGGGGAAAAACAGTGACCGTTTACCACAGCAGAAATATAACGGTCAGAAAGGAAACTGGAGGTAAAGGTACAGAGAGAAGTATAGAAATCGTAGGAGGGTAGTTTGGAAAGCAAAGATTTGTGCCAGACCCTATCAAAAGCTTTTGATATGTCCAGCGTAATAGCAAAGGTTTCACCGAAACGGCTAAGAGAGTATGACCAAGAGTCAGTTAAGAAGGCTAGGAGATTACCAGTAGAACGCCCCTTGCGGAACCCATACTGGCGATCAGATTGAAGGTCAGAAGTGGAAAGGTGCTTTTGAATCTTCCGGTTAAAGATTGATTCAAAAGCTTTAGATAGACAAGAAAGTAAAGCTATAGGACGGTAGTTTGAGGGATTGGAACGGTCACCCTTCTTAGGCACAGGCTGTATGAAGGCATACTTCCAGCAGGAAGGAAAGGTAGATGTTGACAGGCAGAGGCGAAAGAGTTTGACTAGGCAGGGTGACATCATATATATATATATATATATATATATATATATATATATATATATATATATATATATATATATATATATATATATATATATATATATATATATATAAAACACACACACACACACACACACACACACACACACACACACACACACAGAAACAATGGTGAGGGACATGGCAGATAAGAAAAAAATGTGTCATAATGTTTGGTGTAGAAGAAGAAAAACACAGTGAAGACTCAGAGGGAAAGTTATGGGAAGAATAAGGTGAAAAGTGTATTGAGAAATTTGAATACTGAAGAAGAGGAAAAGTTTGAGGTAGAAGTAGATGAAATAACAAGATTGGGAAGGTATGAGGAAGGAAAGAACAGGCCATTAAAGATGACAACAGAAACCATCCTAAATAGGTTGTGGGGATTAAACAACTCTGAAGAATACAAACATATATATGTGAAGAGAAATATGACGGAGGATGAAAGATTGAAGATAGAAGAAATGATAAATGAGGTGAAAAAAAGGAATGAGGAAAGATCAGAGGAAGATAAGAAGAATTTTTTTTTTGGAGAATGAAGAACAAAAAAATGATGAAGTGGTGGAAAGGAGGCGAAGAGAGGGGGTAATGGTGTTGATATCCTTTCTCTTCCTCCCTCCTTATTTTCACATATTCATCTCTTGCTATCTCAAAGTCTTCTTTATTCCTCTGGTTCTTTTCAATCTTTTCCACGCTTTGTCCCTTTTTTTCTTTGCACCTGCATATCTTGCATTAAACCAATCTTGCTTTCCTCTGTCTATTGGTTTACACAATGGGACATATTTTGACTCCTGTCTCATATGCCTCTATGAATATATCATACTTTTCCTGCACTTCGTTTGTTCTTTTCAACTTTTTCAGATTTTCTATGTCCATTTTCCTGTAGTTTCTCCTTTGAACGATTCGTCTTCCTCAGTGACGTCCTCATCGGTTTCCAACTCTATTATTACATGATCACTTTTTCCCGTGGGACACACCTATCTTAACTCATTTAACAGGTGCACTCCCTTCGTCAGCACCAGGTTCATTCTTGCTGGTCGTCATCACTCCTGTATCTAGTATTTTCAGTCACCCACTGCATCATTAAGTTTTCCATAGTCAGTTTAAAAAATCTTTCTCCCCATGCCGTGTGTGTGTGTGTGTGTGTGTGTGTGTGTGTGTGTGTGTGTGTGTGTGTGTGTAAAAGATGTTAGTTACCAATTTCTTTTTCTCCTTTCTCATGCTGAAGATTGACTTTCCTTACAGCTTGAATAAAATAAATCCATTAATCTGCACAAGTTATCAATGCTGAGTTAATATTTTTCTTTACTTCTTATTTAATTCTCAGAAATCAATGGGAAGTCATTTTTCTAAATGGCAAATGACAACTGAAACAAGGCAGAGATTAGGGAAGGGGGAGGAAGGAGGGGAGTGAGAGGTAGGAGGAGAGGGAAAGGAGGGAAAGGAAAGTGATGAAGGAGGAGCAGGAAAGGGAGGAAGAGGGAGAGGAGAGAAAAGGTGGAGGGGAGGGAAAGGGGAAGGTAAGGGAAATTAGGATACAGATAGGGATTAGGATCAAATAGGAGAGGAGCACAGATGGGAAAATGGCAATAATGATAATGGTAATGACGATAATGGCAAGGAAAGTAATGATGAAAGAAAAACCTATTGAGAAGAAAGCTAATAAAATAAATTAAGAAATAAAATACAGGGGTCTGGAAGGGCTACATTAACCCGGTAGCAGTGAAGGGCCAAATTTGTGGCTTTACCGTGTAGCAGCGACGGGCCAAATTTGTGGCTTTACCGTGTAGCAGCGATGGGCCAAATTTGTGGCTTTACCGTGTAGCAGCGATGGGCCAAATTTGTGGCTTTACCGTGTAGCAGCGACGGGCTAAATTTGTGGCTTCACCGTGTAGCAGCGACGGGCCAAATTTGTGCCATGATATAAACCCCCAAAATAGATGATTCATAATCTGATCACAAATCCTTTGATATATATTATGAAATGATTTGCGTGAGGGATGATTTTTTCCATTTTTTTTTGCTTAGAGGGACCATTAAGAAACCTGATCCCCGCTGCTACCGGGTTAAGAAAGCCATACCTGAAGAATCGTCTGAAAATGGAGACTGCCAGGCCGAGGAGGTGTGGGGCTCGCCGAGGTTGGTCACCAGGTCACAGCCCACATCTGAAGAACAACGAGGACACATGAGGTTCTGGTTCTCACAATCTGACGCACTCTCAACGCCTCAGATACACATAAACATAGTGCAGTAAGGAGAGGAGACACTCAACAGGGAAAAGGAGATAAAAGTTGCAAGTTATGATATAGGGAGTTAGAAAAATTGCAAGTTATAATATAGTTCTGGTCCTCACGATTTGGTGCACACCCAACGCCTCAAGTACAAATAAACACAGGCCAGTAATGAGAGGTGACACTCAACAGGGGAAAAAAAGGAAAAAGCTCCAATTCTTCCCGAGCCTTTGAATAAATTACTCCTAAATTGGTGACCTGGCCATCCCATTCTTAAGGCAGTGAGGTCCCCCAACATCACACTTGACATTTAATTTCTTAGGTGATTCGTCAAAAGTTGTGTGTAGAAATCTGTGGAGACAAACACTGATGATCTCAGGGCAGGAATCACAGCTGCCATTGAAAGCATGATGGTGTTGCAGTGTACATGGCAGTACATAGAAAATATAAATTAGTATGATGATATTTCCATATATGTTTTGGCAGCTACTGCTCAGCATTCCCTTTGAAGGGTTGCCACAGCAGATGTGTATACACATGCAGTGAAGAAGGGAAAATACTTAAAGCATCAAGCTGCTTGTCTAGGGCTGTGAGGTAACAGTAAATGGTGAGGTGGTGAGCTGATGCCTCTTGTAACGCAGACCTTTGCAGGACTGCTGGGCATCACTAAAGTGGCTGTGTGCCAAACTACTAGCTATTGCTTCAGTAAACAGGAAAATTAATCAATGCCTTTTTTTTACCTTCATTCCCTGTGCATGCAAACTTTTGCTCTATGGGCCTATGACTCACTCCCCACAAGTCACCCCTGCTCACTGGGATGTATCTGTAAGAGACAACTCTTGGTGAGACAGAGCACAGGGAGGCCAACAAGTCGTGTGCCCTGAGGGAAATGACTGACCCTGCCAAAGCTTATTTCCAATGGGAAGGGAGCTGCTGTGGAGGCCTGGACATTTCCAAACCACTGGCCACTATGGTTATGAAGTCGTCCAGCACTGGGGTAGTAATGGCACTAGGAAAAAGGCCAATGTTGTACCAATATTTACAAAGGGGGATACATCAGCTGTGTCTAATTACCACCAACTGGTTTAAAGTCAGTTGTAGGGAAATTATTTGTGTTACAGCTAGAAATATTCATGACCACCCAGACAAATACAATCAGATTACTGACTTCCAGCATGGGTTCACGAAGGGTAAATTTCATCTCATTAACCTTATGATACTTCTCAAAAAGGTGCATGAAGGGGCAGGAAAGGATGAAATTTATGATGTTGTTTATGTATCTCACTTTAAGTTGAGCATTCAAGACTTAAATAAAGTCAAAGCACATGGGTCAGAGGGTTAAGGTTTGGGGTGGATCAGGAGGTGACTAAGAGACAAGACGCAGATAGTTCAAGTAAACACATATAGATCAGACCGGGTGTATGTACTGATGGCAGCCCACAAGGTTTAGCTTTAGATCCATTGCTATTTACTATTTACATCAATGATCTTGATTGCAGTGCAACCAATGACATCAGGAAGTTTGCGGATGACACATAAACAGGACGACTAATCAGTGACACTGGTATTGCAGGGCGACCTAAATGCACTGTACGAGTGTTCCCATAAATGGATGATGCAGTTCAACATGGAGATGCTGATAATTTTAACCCGGTAGTCGATGGGCCAAATTTGTGGCTTTACTGTGTAGCAGCGACGGGACAAATTTGTGCCATGATATAAACCTCCCAAAATAGATACATAATCTGATCACAAATGCTTTGATATATATTATGATATGGTTTGTGTGAGGGGTGATTTTTTCTCATTTTTCTCGCTTGGAGGGACCATTAAGAAACATGATCCCCACTGCTACCAGGTTAAGTGTTGGAAAAAATGATCTTCCAAGTAGTTAAAACAAACAATGAAAACATAATTATAATGAAAACAAATAAATAAAACAAGTCTTGGTCACTCTAGGTATGTGTGAGCCCTGACATTCAACCCCCAAATCACAGCAGGGGAGGCAGCTCAAGGTCAAAAAACAAAAACAGCAACAAAAAGGCCTGCTATACACTGCTTCGACAAAAGGAAAGAGAACGAGAGGCCAGAAGTGAGGTCAATTTTGGGTGGATAGGGGTCTTGATACTCTCCACTTGAAAGAGCTCAATGCAAAATAGTATTGGGCTGTATTTCTATGGGCATCAGCAACTGGCAGTGCAGAAGTAATCCTACTATACATGTCAGCGGCGGACAAACGCTGTTTTTCGCAAATATCTCCTAAACGAATCGTTGGATCAGTATGACATTTCAGCACACTACAGTTAACATCCGGACCTAATTTATGGCTAACATACCACGTTACTATATGTGTTGTGTGAGGAGTTTACTCGTGGAAAATAACACAAACCCGACGAGTCATGTTGACGCATTCGAAGGAAAGTGTGCCCCCCCCCCCCCCCAACACCCTCCCAAACTATTCCTAACCACAACTACTTCTCCCCCTTCTCGCTCTCATTGTCCTTCCTCTTCTCCCCCTACTATGCATTTCAGCGGTGGAAAAACGGTGTTTTTTGCAGATATCTCCTAAACGAATCGTTGGATGAGTATGATATTTCAACACACTACCTTGAACATCCGTTCGTAATTTTTGGTTAACATACCACATTGCTATATATGTTATGTGAGGAGTTTACTCGTGAAAAAGAACACAAAGCCGACGAGTCATGTTCACGCATTCGAATGAAAGTGTGCCCCCCCCCACACACCCACCCAAACCATTCCTAACCACTACTACGTCTCCCCCGTCTCGGAAGTCCCCCCCCCCGCCTCTTTATCCCTCCTCTCCTCTTCCTTGCTTCTCGCCTCCCTCACTCCTGTGCCCCTCCCTACTTCTCCCACTACTGTATTTATACATTATAATGTTATGTAAGTGTGTATGTATAGATATGATTATTTCCTAAGAGTATGGTACAATTTCATGAAGGCAAGAAGTGGTTCACGTTGATAATTACTGTACAACAGCACGTTTACGTGTAGTATATAGGAGAGCCATGTTTGCAGTCGTTATGGTCAACCACGTGAACATGATGTGCTGGAATTACCTGTGACTTGGACCTTCTACTGTTAGGAAAAGTTGATACTCTTATTGCGTACTGTCTGCCTATTGATCATAAAAAGTGGTCCAGTTTATATATAATATTATTTTGTTGACTTGTTTGTTGTATATTCATGTTATCAAAAAATTATAAACTGCATATATTTTTCTTAATCTATACATATGTGTATAATGCGTAAAAGTCAGAGAGAGAGAGAGAGAGAGAGAGAGAGAGAGAGAGAGAGAGAGAGAGAGAGAGAGAGAGAGGAATAAAAATATGCACAACTATGACAGAACATGATTTATTCACAATCACTATGCAAAAAAACCTCATCATCCTCATCATCACTGCCGATGTGAATAATAATGGGTTCGACTCCTTCGTGTATGTTATCAGTCTTCCAGTATGATGTTTCAAATTTTCTAGAGTGCTGCACAGCTCCCGCCCACATGTCCTTGTTCACCAACTGTCTGGCTTCTTCCAGTCTAGCCAGTAGATCCGTCCTGGTAAACCGCTGGAGTTTGGAGCGCACATAACGCTTCATGACTCCCCATACTTGCTCTATGGCGTTGAGCTCGGAGTGGCCAGGTGGTAACCGTATGACCTCGTGGCCCCACATACGGATGGTGTTGTCGACCTTATACTGAGTCTGTGGACGGTTTTTCTGGCAGAGGAGCAACAGCTCAGGGCGAGTGGCAGCAGGTGGAATGGAAATGTTGCGGTGCTCCAGCCACTTGGTGAGGTCTGCCTTCCTGGTGGCTGTGGTAGGGCATCGACTCTCCTCCGTCAGCTGGCTGTGATATGGTGCATTGTCAAGCACCAGTACCGATGGCTCTGGCAGAGATGGAAGGAGCTGCGTTGTTAACCATCGCAGGAACAGTTCGCCGTTCATTTATCCATGATAATCGCCCTGGTTGCTCTTGGCTGGGTAGCACAGGTACGAGCCTTCAACAAAGCCTTCGTCAGTGCCAGCTGCGACCACCACAAATCTCTCCTTCACCGGGTGGTACCTGACGACTGTAGGCAGTGTTGCTTGGAGCCTGTGGTATCTACCCACTCCCTAGTGTGACCCATTCTGGTGGTAAACCACGTCTCATCCACATACACCACCTTCCTCCCCTCCTCTCGGTGGCGCTGTAGAGAGCGGAGAGCGCCAATCCGACGACACACCACGTCCAGCGATTCCCTCCTCACATACATTTTTCGCTGTGACAGCCTGTACTGGAATCCCATGGTGTGGATGATCCGCCAAACAGTTGTCTCAGAGGTATCCTCCGGGATGATACCAGCTGTTTTCAGATCCGCCGATATGACGCGGAGTGTAAAATGTTGTTTTTCAGAAAACTTCTTGTGGATATGGCGGAGTATTGAACCGACAGTAAAGTTGTCAAAAACAGCCGGTGTAGATGGTAGTGGCGGTGTGGGAGAGGATGTGGTGGTGTCGTTGACAATGCCCCTCACTCTTGACACACTCATGCCCACAGTGTAAGCAACTCGCTCGTAAGGCCTGTAAGCATAAAGATCCATGTTGTTATGGTATGCATTTCTTCTCACCCGATTCTATAATACGATATTCTTACATAATACAGTCTGTCCTACTATTATATAAAACATGTATATAAATACAATAATGTAAGTAACAAACATAGCCAAAATCATCTACCCACCTATTCAAACTTATATAAGTTCTACCAAGGGTCCTTTCCCTTTTGTACAACGTGGCAAGACGAAGAACATACGCTGTCCTGCATCCACGGGGGCAACGTGATAACATTTTTTTTTTTTTTTTTTTTTACAGCAAAGGAGACAGCTCAAGGGCACAAAAAAGTAAACATTAATAAAAAAAAAAGCCCGCTACTCGCTGCTCCTAAAAAGAATCCAAAGAGGTGGCCGAAAGATAAGTCAGTTTCGGGAGGAGAGGTGTCCTGATACCCTCCTCTTGAAAGAGTTCAAGTCGTAGGCAGGAGGAAATACAGATGAAGGAAGATTGTTCCAGAGTTTACCAGCGTGAGGGATGAAAGAGTGAAGATGCTGGTTAACTCTTGCATAAGGGGTTTGGACAGTATAGGGATGAGCATGAGTAGAAAGTCGAGTGCAGCGGGGCCGCGGGAGGGGGGGAGGCATTCAGTTAGCAAGTTCAGAAGAGCAGTCAGCGTGGAAATATCGATAGAAGATAGAAAGAGAGGCAACATTGCGGCGGAATTTAAGAGGTAGAAGACTATCAGTATGAGGAGGAGAGCTGATGAGACGAAGAGCCTTTGCCTCCACTCTGTCCAGAAGAGCTGTGTGAGTGGAGCCCCCCCACACATGAGATGCATACTCCATACGAGGGCGGACAAGGCCCCTGTATATGGACAGCAACTGTGCAGGGGAGAAGAACTGGCGGAGACGGTACAGAACGCCCAGCCTCGAGGAAGCTGATTTAGTAAGAGATGAGATATGAAGTTTCCAGTTGAGATTTTGAGTTAAGGATAGACCGAGGATGTTTAGTGTTGAGGAAGGTGACAGCTGGGTGTTGTCAAAGAATAGGGGATAGTTGTTTGGAAGATTGTGTCGAGTGGATAGGTGGAGAAACTGTGTTTTTGAGGCGTTGAATTACACCAGGTTCTTCTTGCCCCAATCGGAAATAATAGTAAGGTCTGAGGCTAAGCGTTCTGCAGCCTCCAGCCTTGAGTCGTTAAGTTCCTGAAGGGTGGGTCTTCTATTAAAAGAAGTTGAATAATGCAGAGTGGAATCATCGGCGTAGGAATGGATAGGACAGTTCGTTTTGGAAAGAAGATCATCAATGAACAACAGAAAAGAGGGAGATAGGACAGAACCCTGTGGGACACCACTGTTAATAGATTTAGGGAAGAACAGTGACCGTCTACCACGGCAGAAATAGAACAGTCAGAAAGGAAACTGGAGATAAAGGTACAGAGAGAAGGATAGAAACCGTAGGAGGGTAGTTTAGAAAGCAAAGATTTGTGCCAGACCCTATCAAAAGCTTTTGATATGTCCAGCGCAATAGCAAAAGTTTCACCGAAACGGCTAAGAGAGGATGACCAAGAGTCAGTTAAGAAGGCTAGGAGATCACCAGTAGAACGCCCCTTGCGGAACCCATACTGGCGATCAGATAGAAGGTCAGAAGTGGAAAGGTGCTTTTGAATCTTACGGTTAAGGATTGATTAAAAAGCTTTAGATAGACAAGAAAGTAAAGCAATAGGACGGTAGTTTGAGGGATTGGAGCGGTCACCCTTCTTAGGTACAGGCTGTGTGAAGGCATACTTCCAGCAATGGGTGCGCCTCGGTACTGAATGATATATAGCCTGTGGCCCTGTCATAGCCTCGGTTTGTCGAGGGTTGCACCTCAGACCTCGGATAGAGGGAGGAGATACGGGTTAGATACGTTGCTTATTATCAAGCTATACGGCCATTAACAGCGGAATTAGCTATTGCTTTAACGGTCGTTTGACCCAGTCTGGTTTTCATGTCCACATATACCAGCAATTGTATTAGATAATATTATTAATGTATGATATGTATGTACATACTGACGTATGTAACTATTATACCTATACGTATGTAATTACAATAGGGAAAAAAAATCACAGGTGGAAGGCTGATGGTGTGAGTAGGGGGAAGAGGGTCATGTGATACTGGGGTAGAGAAGGAGTGGTCTGGGGGTTCTTCAGGGTGGTGGTGGTGGTGGTGGAGGGGTTAGACGAGTACCCCACACTCGTCCGATTCTGTGTAACACCTTTGATATGATGACTGGATTAGGCGTAATATCACTCAGTAAACTCCTCACATAACACATATAGCAATATGGTATGTTAACCAAAAATTACGAACGGATGTTCAAGGTAGTGTGCTGAAATATCATACTCATCCAACGATTAGTTTAGGAGATATCTGCAAAAAACACCGTTTGTCTGCCGCTGAAATGCATAGTAGCTCCTCGCCTCCCTCATCACTCTTATGTCCCTCCCTATTTCTCCCATCACTGTATTATATATTAGAATGTTATGTAGGTGTATATGTATAGATATGATTATTAACTAAGAGCATGGTACAATTCCATGGAGGCAAGACGTATTTCACGTTGATAATTACTGTACAACACCTGGATGCGCCTCGGCAGTCAATGAGTTAAACCCTGCCTCTGCTTAAGTCATAGCCTCGGGCTGGGGAAGGGGGATGGTGTGAGTAGGGGGGTGAAGAGGGAAAGGAGGAGGGGGATACTGCGACATTGGGGTAGGGAAGGAGTGGTCTGGGGGTTGTTCGGAGCGTTGGTGGAGGGGTTAGACGAGTACCCCACACTCGTCCGATTCTGTATAACACCTTAGATATGATGACTGGATTAGGCTTAATATCAGTCAGTAAACTCCTCACATAACACACATTGCAATATGGTATATCAGCCATAAATTAGGTCCGGGTGTTAACTGTAGTGTGCTGAAATATCATACTGATCCAACGATTCGTTTAGGAGATATTTGCGAAAAACAGCGTTTGTCCGCCGCTGAAATGTATAGTAGTTGTATATTTGCCACTGGTTAGACCCTTCCAGGATAAGACTGCTCAATTTTGGTGCCCCTATTACAGAGAGGATACAGTTCTCTTAAATTAGTACAGAGGAGAGACTAAAGTGATCCAAGGACATAGAAACGAGCTGTACGGGGTGACTAAAAAACTTAACATATTCTCCGGAAAGCCGTAGACTGTGAAGTGATTTATTAGAAGTTTTTAGATGGGTTATAGGGATTAATAAGGGCAATTTAGTAACCTTCCCTGACTTAACAAAAGCCTAATTCACTTAACTCATATAGGGCAAGACTGGAAAGCCGTAGACTGCGAGGTGATTTATTAAAAGTTTTCAGACGGGTTACAGGGATTAATAAGGGCAATTTAGTAACCTTCCCTGATTTATTGAAAGCCTAAAATTACTTCACTTGTACAGGGTGACTAAAAAACCCTTAACTTACATATCCCGGAAAGCAGTAGACTGTGACGTGCTTTATTAGAAGTTTTCAGATGGGTTGTAGGGGTAAATAAGGGCAATATAGTAACCTTGCCTGACTTTCCTAAGGTCAAAAATCACTTCATTCAGGCAGCTGCTTCCCATCACTCATGTTCCTCCCTCTCCTGCCACCTCTCTTATACCCTCCTTCCCCTCCTCTTCCATCACAGCATTCATTCATTCCCACCCTGCCATACAAAACCGTACAGTACCTCAGAACTCATAGCATGGTAGAGCACCCCATCAGAAGAGAGGGAGCAGATGACAAGAGGGTTATTTTTCACAAGGGAGGCAGCTCAAGGGCAAAAAAACAAAAAGAGCAACAAAGAAGCTTGCTATACGCTGCTTCAACAAATGAAAGCAGAACGAGAAGCCAAAGAAGAGGTTAATTTGAAGTGGAGAGGTGTCTTAACCTGTCCGCTGCGATTGGCACAGATTTTGCCCTTACTGGTTGCCTGGTAACATATATATCCCTTCATTGGTAGCCTAGTCCCATATAGTCCCAGGTCTTTCTCTGCCTCTGTGGTGGATAGTGGAGTGTTTCCCATGTGGTATTGGTGTGCTGGATATCCCTTCATTGGTAGACTGGTAACATATAGTCCCAGGTCTTTCTCTGCCTCTGTGGTGGATAGTGGAGTGTTTCCCATGTGGTATTGGTATGCTGGATATCCCTTCATTGGTAGCCTGGTAACATATAGTCCCAAGTCTTTCTCTGCCTCTGTGGTGGATAGTGGAGTGTTTCCCATGTGGTATTGGTGTGCTGGATATCCCTTCATTGGTAGACTGGTAACATATAGTCCCAGGTCTTTCTCTGCCTCTGGTATGCTTCCCCTCCGAAGGTGCATGACATTACATTTTTCTTCATTGAATTGTAGTAGCCACTTTTTGTTCCATTCCTTAGCTTGGTGAGGTCCTCTTGTAGGAAATCCACAGTCAAGCGGTTAATTCTCTATGTGGCAGCCTTTAACTGCTCAAACATGTAAGTACCACGCAACAGTCTGGCACATCGATCATCCACCACCGGGCTGCTCACCTCCAAAAAGGCTGAGCAGACTTTTACTGTACGTCTTAATAACTTCAGTGAGTCAGTACTATTAATCCAGTACTGAAATCTTACCACATGACTTGACATTAAAGTTTCAGTATTGAATTAATAGTATTGAAGTTATGTTAGGTTATGCATGTTTGTATGTATAAACTCATCAGGGGTTCTCAACTTGGTGTAAATCGTCCCAAGTGTGTTAATTTGATCTTTTCTGTTGGGTAATATATATTTATTTTCTATTTTCTTATTTATTTATTTATGAATTTTTCGGCAACTGGGAGACAGAGGGTAACCAAGAAAAAAATCTCAGTAAAATCCTATCCATTGCATTAGGCTTCAATTCACTAGAGGCTCAATATGTTATTCTCTGTCCTTTTTTATTCCCGCTATTTACCTCGGCCTAATATACCACATACAAGTTTATTAACAAGTTTTCAAAGTGTGGACGCTAAAATGTAATTGTGGAAGCCTGAGCAGCGAGGGGAGATGTATGAAGGGAGGTGTGTTCTATAATGTTCTTTTTTATTCCAGCTATTTACTTCTGCCTAATATACCACATACAAGTTTATTAACTAGTTTTTAAAGTGTGGGCGCTAAAATGTAATAGTGGAAGCCTGAGCAGCGAGGGGAGATGACTGAAGGGAGGACCCCCTGCTCCATATATTGCTCTATTCTCCACCCGAATTTGACGTTGCTTTTGGCCACCTCTTATGATTCTTTTATGGGAGCAGCGATTAGCGGGCTTTTTTTTATTATTGTTTTTGAGCTGCCTCCTTTGTTGTAAAAAAAAAAAAAAAATACAGAGCTATTTGACTCACCCTTGTTGGGCATGAAGTAGGAGTCGTTGAGGTTGTTGTGGTGGTCCCAGGGCTTGTGGAGAGAGACGGAGTCACTGTTGGAGGGCGGCGGCGGTGAGAGGTTGGGCGGCATGACCACGGGCTTGTTAAGGCTGTGGAGGAACTCGTGGGAGCAGCGTGAGAGTGTCTCCAGCTCAAGACTCTCGTGGCCCGCGGCAGACAGGTCCGCCAGGTGCTTGAGGGTGTTGAGAATGGCGGAGTCGTTGCTGCTGGGGGTGTAGGAGGCTTGTTATAGTAGGATATCAATGTATTATTATTATTATTATTAAACGCCCCCCGGCAACCCCGTTACAGGATGGGCGGGGGGGGCAGCGGCGGCCCCTGCTGTGTGGCACCAAGGCAACAAAAAGAAAACAACTCAAAAGTCTGTAAGAAACAAAACATCTAAGACGCTGACGCCCTAACACACAGAAGCTCAACAACATCCACAAAATGAAATATGGACAGAAAACATTCAAATTGCAGCCTGTAACTTGATGCTAAAGAAGTGAGTCTGGTAAAACTAACATGTGGGAGTGTCTGTCTTACTTGGTCTGCTTCCACGTTGCAAATTTTGGAGTTTCTTTTGGGTGCGTCATTCGCCTTGAGGTCGTTCTTCACGTGGTGCTCCGTGAACTTGATGCGGTTGTTCTGCTGGTGATGCTTGTGCCTCCACCACCGCCGCTGCCAGGCCCCCAGCAGCAGCACGGCCATCACACACCCCAGGAACACGGCCAGGATGCACAGCAGCTCCTCCAGGGTGATGCTCAGGGAAGAGGGCGGCTCTTCAGGCTTCCTAACAGCCTCTGTGCAGTATTCACCGGTAACATTGGAGGAACATATGCACTTGAACCCACCAAAGAAGTTGAGGCAGGTTCCCCCGTTCTGGCAAGGGTTGCGGGTACACTCATCAATGTCCAGCTGGCACATTGCACCGGTAAAGTGTTGGCACTTGTATCAGCACCCTCCTCACGGCGACCGCCATTCTGACATGGGTTTGGGTTGCAGAAAATGCCATATTCACAACGTTTTCCACTCAGTTTTGAAGGACATTGACACTTGTAGGTTTGGCCAACAACAATACATTTGCCTCCATTAAGACAGGGTGAGGAGGAGCAGGGAGCCGTGTCCACCTGGCACTGTGCTCCGGTAAAGCGTGGAGGGCAATTGCACTTATAAGAACCTCCATTTTCTATGCATGAACCAGCGTTCTGGCAAGGGTAGGAGCCACACACGCCGGCCAGGGGCAGCACGCCTGGACACTGGAGCTCTACGTTGGCCAGGCGCGTGAGCACCGTTCCCCCGGAGGCCGTCCCTGTTATTGCCACGGGAAACTCGGTGCCGTCAATACTGATCTGATCGAGGCAACCCACAAATCCCAGGTTGCTTTGGGAATAGGAAGACATGCCTGACTCTGGTTCACTGCTGAGGGTAGCACCGATATACACGAAGTTTGAATCCATGTTCAGAATGTCATTAGCCCCCGGTGCCGCTCCTGAACTCACCTCGCCGTCCACACTCAGTGTTGATATGGTGCCGTCTCTGGTCAGGTTGATGAAGTGCCACTTGTCATTGTCGACCCTCACCGTGGACACCCTGACCAGCCCCTCCCCGCTGCCACAGTCCCAGCGGTACTGCACGTGTCCGTCGGCCACCTCCAGCACGCTGTAGTCCACGTCCCCGGCAGCAAAGACCAGCGTTCCCACCGGGTGTCTGGTGCGCATGAAGGCACTCAGCATCAGTGAGCTGCTACTATGCTGTACTGGGCATAGCTCTTTCCTCTGAAGGAGAGAGGCCTCAGTGGGTAGTGGCACGCAGGGCTGTGGCATTTTGTCAGGTCCACTCGGCATAAAGGTCCTGCTCTGCCAGCAGGGCACTGGCACGTGTAGCCTCGGCTGCTGGTGTTGGTGGGTGCACACTCCTCATACTCAGCACAGGGTCGGTGCCCACAGGCATTGACTAAATTAGTGCAGTTGTGGCCTCCATACCCTTGGTCACACACACAACCAACTTTCTGAGTAAATCTTGGAGCAACCAGACTAGACAGCTGTGTGTTGAAGGGCATGGCCACATCATCGTTGATTTCCACCACATCCACACAGTCCCCGTGGCCGCCACACTCTGAGCCAGACACACACAGGGACTCCATGATGTCCACGAAGGACAAGCCAAGCTTCTCTTTTATGTGAACTTGTTTTTCTTTTAGCTTCAGCAGCAGATGTTCTCTTGTCATGTAGATTTCAAAGAGTCTCACAACTATCAGAACATCAAGACTCCTCTGTATGTCTCTTTTGGATCGCTGTGGAATGTAATCTATTTTATCTAAAGAGTGTGAGTGTACGAGGGCTGGCTGCAGGCTGACCATGACCACAGAATGCTCCTGAACTGACAGCTCTATGGCAATAGCTTTGAGGAAATATTTCCGATACCTGGAGAGAAATTCATCGGAGGACAGAGGACCCAGGTGAATGATGACGGCATTTTCAACCATTTCCTGTGACCACGGATACCTCGATCGAAGCCTGCACGGTGCGGTGATACCTCCCGTCCGACACACTGACGTTGACGCTGTAGTTACCGGCATCAAGAGGCGTAAGTGCCACCAGAGTGCCGTCCTCTCTATCAATGTCAAAGTACTTGATGGAGCTGACTTCCTCTGGGTAGGGCGCCACAGAGTACTGCAGGGTGTCGTAAGGGTCCTGGCCCAGTGCAGTGACCCGCCCGATGATGCCTCCGGGAAAGGCACTCCGGAAACTGATGACCACGGTTTTAAGCGGGAAGAGTGTTGGCGGGAAGCGGGACTCCTCCACCACGCTGACGGTAACTTGGGTGTTAGCGTGGAGTGGTGGTGAGCCGCTGTCCCACACTCGCACCTGCACCACGTACTGATCCTGGACCTGGTGAAGAAGAGGAAACAGGGACTGAAGAATGGCACTCATGTATTACTCTCACTATCTGTGGAGCTTAATTAAAAATGCATACTTCCTTGAGCACTCAGACCACCTGATGGTTTTACTGGATTAAATGTGTTCAAAATATTGAGTGTTACCTTGTGGTTCAGTTTATTGGTGGCCAGCCTCAGTGAGCCATCCTGGTCCAGGGTGAAGGCACGACGCTCAACAGGCTGGTTGATCACCTCCCAGGTGAAGGGAGCGCCGCTGGGGTCAGCGTCGGCATCGGTGGCCATGAGGCGGATCACTGAGTAGCCCACAGGTCGGTTCTCCTAATAAAGAAGAACCACTTGAGACGCACCACTTCAATGTTCACTGGAGATGGATACGGATGTGCATGTATATATGTAGTTGCATACAGTTGAAAATGAAAGATGATTGGAAGATCCCTAGAAATACAATTCTCTCGATAGATGCAGTGAACAGTGGATCAGCCTGGACGAAGAGGTTGTTCAGTCTAAACTTTTAATCAAATTTAGAGCTAAAGCTGACCTACTGAGACTCAGAAATGGGACTCCACTAGTGTAAACACACACACACACACACAGATGGCAGAAAGATGGGCTGGTGAGAGACGTTGTTGAAAAGAAGAGTGTAGTTGTCTTTGGGCTGAAGAAGAAGGTCCTGCTAATACGACATGAGAGAGAGAGGAATGAAAAGCAGGCAGCTGTTGAGCTGGTGAGGGAGGTGCAACGTGAAGGCACAGTTTGAAAGACAAGGTAGAGGAAGTACTCTTGAGGATTGGCAAATATGTAAAAGGAGGACATCGACCTTTTAAGGTAAGGTTCAGATTGCAGGTGGCTGCAGAGAAAGTGCTTGCAAGAACTTGGGAACTCTAAAAGAGAGGATTACAAAGATGTATGGATCAGGAATTACCTAAACAAGGAAGAAAGGGCAAAAGTCAATGAACTGTGGGACGAAGCCAAGCAAAAAAATTAGAGCAGGACAGAGGCGGAGAAAAAGAGGTTTTGGTGGAGGGTCACAGATTTAACCCGTCCGCTGCAATTGGCACAGATTTCGCCTTCACTGGTAACTTGGTAACATATGCTCCCAGGTCTTTCTGTGCCTCAGTGGTGGGTAGTGGAGCGTTTCCCATGTGGTATTGGTATGCTGGATTTCCCCTCCCAAGATGCATGACCTCACATTTTTCTTCACTAAATTGGAGTAGCCACTTTTTGTTCCACTCCTGAGGCTTGGTGATGTCTTCTGGTAGGAAATCCGCATCCAAGGGGTTAAGATTGAGGACGTGGTACAGACGGCCAGCAGAGAGGGAGGAAGTGAACCAAAGGTGGCATCCACAAACATGAATGGGTTAACAATGGCACTGGCAGAAGTAAATGACTACCGGGGGGAGAACGAACCGGACATAATGGGAATAGTTGAAACAAAGTTGGACGATGCTGTCGTGTCCCTAGACATTGATGGAGGAAAGTACAATGTGTGGAGAAAAGACAGACGGGAAATGCAGGGAGGGGGAGTGATGATGTTGGTTAAGAAGGACCTGGGAGTTGACAGCGTAAACTATGGCAAGGGATATGCTGAAATGATGAAAGTTGGAGTACATCGGGAAGGAAGCAGAAACAGAGACTTTGGTGTGGTGTGTGTTCCACTAAAAACGAAATCTTGGGGTAATGAAAGATATGAGAGAATGATGAAAGACACAAGTGAGGGTATGGAGGAAATGATGAGTGGAAGTGACAACCTAACCTTGATGGGGGACTTCAACTGCAAAGAGGTGTGCTGGGAGGAGTGGACGTCAGAGGGCGGTGAGGGTCATGGGGATATACGCTGCTGAGGATGGCAATAAACAACACTATTACACAATGGATCAAGGAGAACACAAGGTTTCAGGGAAGTGATGAACCCTCAAGGATTTACAAAGGAGTCTGAAATAGTAGATAAAGTGTCGTACAAAACACCTCTTGGACGAAGTGATCACATGGTACTTGAGTTTATGATGAATGAAAGAAGAGAAGTGAGGAGAGGAGAAGACCACAAAACTGGGAGATACAATTACAGCAAGGTGCACAGTTGAGAAAGCACTTGAAGAAGCGGACTGGAGTAAGTTCTATGGAGCGGAAACAGTGGATATGAAGCGGCTGACCTAACTCGAGACTTACAATGAGGGAGTAAGGCAATACTTGTCAAAAATGGGGAAGAGGGAAGTTATAAATAAAATCTGGTTCAGCAGAAGATGTGAAAGTGAAAGTGAAGCAAAGTGAGAAAGAGATGTAGCGTGGAACATGTGGAGAAAAGGGAAAGACAGAACCTTTGGCTGAAGTACAAACAAGTATGGGGTATGCATCTCAGGTGTGGTGGTACTCCACTCACACAGCTCTCCTGGACAGAGTGGAGTCTAAGGCTCTTCGTCTCATCAGCTCTCCTCCTCTTACTGACAGCCTTTTACCTCTTAAATTCCGCCGCCGTGTTGCGTCTCTTACTATCTTCTATCGCTGTTTTCATACTGACTGCTCTACTGAACTTGCTAACTGCATGCCTCCCCCCTCCGGCGGCCCTGCTGCACACGACTTTCTACTCATGCTCATCCCTATACTATCCAAACCCCTTATGCAAGAGTTAACCAGCATCTCCATTCTTTCATCCCCTTCACTGGTAAACTCTGGAACAGCCTTCCTTCGTCTGTATTTCCTCCTGCCTATGAGTTGACCTCTTTCAAGAAGAGTGTATCAAGACACCTCTCCACCCGAAATTGACCTCTCTTTTGGCTACTCTTTACTTTTTCTGTTTTGTGGGAGCGGCGAGTAGCAGGCTTTTTTTTTTGTACTCTTTTTGTTGCCCTTGAGCCGTATCCTTTGATGTAAAAAAAAAAAAAGTGAAATGAATGAAGAGAGGAACAGAGAAACTACTTGAGAAATGTAGGCTACTAGAAAAATTTAAAGCACAGCTGAAATTATTTTATAGATATGTCAATAGCAAGCTGAATAACAAAGAAGAAATAAATAAACTTAAGGTGGACAGTGAAAAGTACGAGGATGCTGCAGCAATGGTGGAAGTTGTGATTTTTAAGTTTTTATCTTATTTATTTATCTTTTTTTGCGTTTTCACCTATGGCGCCGGTAGGCTTTCTTGGTGGGGCCTGATGGTCGGCCCCAGCCCATTGTGGCGCAGGCAAGTGTTTATAGTGGTGCCATCTCGCATTGGCTCATGCTGCCCCCCTGAGCTCACCTTTGATCCTAGAATCTAGAGTCTGGGTGAATTTTTTTTTTCAGGTAGTGTTTACAAGGGAGAGTGACTTTAATGGACAAGATGGAAGAGAAGAAAGTATGGAGTACCTGGAAGGAAGACAAGTTTCAGTACAAGAGGTGGAAGGATTAATGGAAGGTCTGGACGTGAGGAAGGCACTAGGACCGGATGGTGTGTCAGGCTGGGTCTTAAAGGAGTGCAGTAAGGAATTAGCAGATAAGATCCAATGTGTCATAGTCAGCTCTCTAGCAGAAGGTAAGGGCCCAGCAGACTGGAAGTGAGGAGACATTATTCCAATTCACAGAGGAGGATGCCGGGAAGACTCTGGGAACTACGGGCCGGTCTCTTTGACAAGTGTGGTAGTGAAGATCTGTGAAAGGTTGATCAAAGATAAATGGATGAATTATCTGGAGAGACAACAGATTGACGGACAAACAGTATGGCTTTGGAGAAGGCAGATCTTGTACAACGAACTTGATGTGCTACGTAGCCGCCACTACCCTCTCGCCTCACCTGCACGACCACGGTATAGTTGTCTTGCGTGAACTTGGGTGCATTGTCGTTGACGTCGCCCACCTGGATCACGACCTGAGCTATGGCAATGTTGCTGGGTGTGCCCAAGTCCCTGGCACCCAGCGTCAACTGGTACTTTGCGACCTGAGGAGGTGACGAAAAAGAAAAGGAGGAGGAGGAGGAGGAATAAGATGAAGAAATGAAAAGAAGAGAGAAGGGAGAAGGAAAGAGAAAAGGAAAGAAGAAAAGGAAAATAAAAAGGGAAAAAGAATAAGGGGAGAAGAAGGGAAATAAAAGACAAAGAAGAAAGAAAGAAGAAGAATGATGAAGCAAGAAGAAAGAAAAATAATAATGACATGAAGGGAAAGAAGAAGAAGAAGAAAAAGAAGAAGAAGAAGAAGAAGAAGAAGAAGAAAAAAAAAGGTTCAAAATCCAATTAAATCAGCTTTGTATGATAATTTAGGAACTGTCTCGACATGCTTGATTTAAATTTCCAACAATACATAGGATTTGATATCACAATTATTTTCTTACTGGGAATATATGTAACCCAAGGCCAGTAAAAACGAAAGGCAAAAAGGAGTTGCCATTAAGCTGCTAAGGGCATAACATCAACAGTCTTGGAGGGTCACAAAAAGAAGAGCTGGAAAAAGTATTTGGCCTAGGAAGTATGAGGAGGGAGCTTAAAGGCCACTATCAACAGTTCTATATTTGGGTTGCAGGGCAATGAGAACAGAAAGGACAAAAGGAGCTGTGAGTTGGTAAGGGTATAACATCAACAGTCTTGGAAGGTCACAAAAAGAAGAGATGGAAGAAGTATTTAGCCTGGGAAGGTATGAGGAGGGAGCTTAAAGGCCACTATCAACTATATTTGGGTCGCAGGGCAATGAGAACAGAAAGAAAAAAAAGAGCTATAAGGGTATAACATCAAGCCTCGGAAAGTAACAAAAAAGAAGAGACAGAAAAGGTATTTAGCCTAAGAAGGTATGAGGAGGGAGGTTAAAGGTGACTATCAACTGTAATTGGGTCACAGGGCAATGGGAACAGCAAGGACAAAAGGAGCTGTGAGCTGTTATCATCGATGTTATTAGTTGCTTCACCATTTCTTCATCTAAATATGTAAATGTTACTTTTATGTTTCTAAGATTGTATGTTTCCCCAGTTATCCGGTCTATATGTTTTCCAAAGGATAACTTGTCTGTTATGATCACTCCCAGATCTTTTTCTTCAATTTTTTTCATGATTCTTTCATTACTCAGAGAGTAGTTCCCTGATATTCGTCTAGTGCTCTTACCAAACTCCATCACGCTACACTTCTCTGTATTGAATGTCATTTCCCATTTGCGTGACCATTCGCTTATTCTGTCGGGATCTTGGCTCAGGGCTACACATTCTTCTTCATTAGCCACCCTCTTCATTATTTTAGCATCATCAGCAAACATATTCATATAGCCTAGTACTACTTCTGTCATGTCATTAATATAAATTACAAACATAATCGGAGCCAACACCGATCCCTAGGGGACTCGTCACTTCCATCCAGCTTGATTTATTATTCGTAATTACTGTTCTCATTTCTCTCTTCGACAAGAAGTCCATAATCCAATTTAATACGTATTGAACCACCCAGACCTCCAACATGATTAAGTTTCCATATTAATCGTTTGTGTGGTACTCTATCAAACGCCTTCTTAAGTCCAGATACACACAATCTGCCCAACCGTCCTGTATTATATCTTTTTTTTTTTTTTTTTTTTTTTTTTTACGTTATTGCCTATTGCGCCGGTAGGCATCTTCCCGGTGGGGCCTGATGGTCGGCCCAAGGCTTCTTCCAGGTGGGGCCTGATGGTCGGCCCAAGGCTTCTTCCAGGTGGGGCCTGATGGTCGGCCCAAGGCTTCTTCCAGGTGGGGCCTGATGGTCGGCCCAGCCCGTTCTGGCGCAGGCGAGTGTTTATAGTGGCGCCATCTTGCATTGGCTCATGCTGCCCCCCGGAACTCGTTCTTGATTCGCTTGGACGGCTTCCTCTAGAGTCCGGGTTGATGGGTGGTCTTCAGGACAGCATGTGGGTAGTTTTAAGCCACTCGGCGGTGACTGAAAAATCCGAGTGGTAGCGTGAGGATTCGAGCCCGCGTCGTCCATCACGCGGCGAATGTGGGTCCAGTACGCTATCACTTCGGCCACCGCCTCTTGAATAGAAGCTGATCAGATTAGTTACACAAGGCCGTCCTCCTCTGAATCCGAATTGGCTATTTGTTAATATACTGTTTTCTTCTAAATACCTCATCCATCTGTTTTTTATAATTTTCTCACACATCTTTGCTACTACACTTGTTAATGACACTGGCCTTTAGTTCAACGGGTCTTCCTTACTTCCTCCTGCTCTGTGTGTGTGTGTGTGTGTGTGTGTGTGTGTGTCATATTACTGATAGCTGTGGGTGCTCACCGATGGGGGCATCCTCCCTGATGAAGAACTGTGCATATTTCCTGGCGCAGTGCGGGGGGTTCTCATGAGGGGCAGCAGGAAGATGGTGACGGGCACGTCGGAGTGGTGCTGCGGGGAGCCGCTGTCCTCGCCAGGGATGAAAAACTGGTGCACCTCATTTTCTGTAACATTTGAAAGTTCACTGATACTTATGGAACTAATGGAACAGTCTCTCTATATACGATAATCACTTATGCATCCAAACTCACACTTTTTAGAGTAAAGGAAACAGCTCAAAAAAAGGGGGGGGTACAATAATATGGCAAAAAGAGATACACAAAATTGAAAGTTTACTGCTACTTGTGGAACTTTTTTTTTTTTTTTTTTTTAACAGTAGAGAAAGCAGTTAAAAAAAAAAAAACCCGCTACTTACTTGTACATCCAAGCTCACTTTTTTCTTTACAGTAAAGAAGACAGCTCAAGATATAAAAATGGAAGATATGAAAATGCTCGCTGGCATACTTATCCTAACCCAGACACGCTCCGGACCGGCATCAGTAAAAAATATAAAGAGAGCATGTGTGATTTTGGAGAGGTAGATTTAGTACTTGTGCGTGAAGATGACATAGCCTGGTAGAGCATTAGCAGACAGCAGTAAGTGGAAGGCGCCTTAGATCAGTATTGTTAAACGCTTCTGACTCTCACATCAGGTATTTTCAAAGGCTGAGAAAGATTAACCAGAGAAGCAGCGGGGATCATGTTTCTTATTGGTCCCTCTAAGTGAGAAAATTGAGAAAAAAATCATCTCTCACACAAACCATTTCATGATATATATCAACGCATTTGTGATCAGTTTATGTATCATCTATTTTGGGGGGGGTTTATATCATGGCACAAATTTGGCCCGTCGCTGCTACACGGTGAAACCACAAATTTGGCCCGTCGCTGCTACACGGTGAAACCACAAATTTGGCCCGTCGCTGTTACCAGGTTAACCCTTTGACTGCAGATTTCCTACCAGAAGACATCACCAAGCTACAGGAATGGAACAAAAAGTGGCTGGTAGAATTCAATGAAGAAAAATGTAGTCATGCACCTTGGGAGGGGATATTCAGCATACCAATACCACACGGGAAACACTCCACTATCCACAAGGAGATATGTTACCATGCTACCAGTGAAAGCCAAATCCGTGCCAATTGCAGCGGACGGGTTAATCAGGTTTTAATGAGTAGCTTTGTAGGTCCACATTATAAAAGCTTCGTCAATCTACCACTAGTATCCATGGAAATACCTAGGAATCCTACGAAAGCCTAGTCAAGTATGTGAGCTTGGGCACTGAAATGTATAAAAATATGGTCCTTAGGTTGTTGGAGGAAATGTTTTGAGGCAGCAGGAAATACTAAATGTTACAAGGGAAATTGATAACACAGAGGAAATGGAGATAGAAAATGAACAAGTTAGAGAAATAATAAGACTCGGAAGACTGACATACACACTGTTGTTACAAAGAAAAATGAAGACTGAGAAAATAGAGATGGAAAATGAACATGTTAGGGAAATATTTAGACTCAGGTTTGACTCTGGTGACTCAACTCCGACTCTTCACCCATGGCCGTGAGTAAGTGGATGAATTACCTCGGCTGTGGATGGTCTGCGCCACGGTGACCTCGCCGGTGGTGGGGTTGACTGAGAAGAGCTCCAGCGCCTCAGAACTGTTGGCTTCATACATGCGGTACCTCACTTCACTGTTTACCCCTTCATCTGCGTCAATGGCCTCGATCTGTGATGGCGAGCAGGGAGGAAGTATAACAAACAAGATCTATAAGTAGGTAAGGGTAATCTGGAACCACTGCACGTATTCTCAAACTATTTTTCACTTCCTTCTCTTTCCCCTTCCATCTCTCCTTCCTCTTTCCTATATTCTCCTCCTTGTAGCCTTGCTTTACTTGACATTTCCTTTACTTCTCCCTGTCTCCCTCTCTTCCCTGTTTTCTCTTTCCTTTCTCCTCTTTTTGGCTCTCACAACAGATATTTCCCACGGCCACAAACAGTGGCGTACCCAGAAATATATATATATATCTATATATAAATATATATAGATAAATATATATATATATAAATATATATATATATATATATATATTTTTTTTTTTTCTGCGGCCAGTATTATTGCAAGCGCAGGGATCCCATACAGCTTGAGGATTCGGGTTAGATCGCTAGGGTAAATTTATCATTTTTTATACATACCTGCATTGAACATACATTTACATACATTGTACATTTTTGAAGTTTGTTGGTAGCATATAAGTACAACATAAATCTGGGATATTTAAATAATCTTAAAAATACTAATTTTATGTTACTTGAGCGAACATTACTTTTAAAATCTTCTGTAATTTGGACTGCAAAAAGTTACCCTCGAAACAACACTGCTTACTTTAAAGCTACATGTTCTGATAAAAAAGTAATATACTGGTAAGGAAAAAAATGTTATATTCATATAACATGTATAATCTTTGTTTATACAGGCTGGTGCTGTAATATTTTTACAAAATACATGGAAACTGGGTCAGGTATTTTATGAATATAAAATAAAAATTAACTAGATGAATTAGATTAGTTACTGTTAACAACAATACATTGAAACTGGTTTACCTGAAATTTATGCGTCTGTTCTTACGTGCAAATTCATCAAGGACTTCATGATCAAGATTTGTGTCACAATAGACAAAGTAAGGCCAGTCCATTTAAACGACTTTCACTCATTGCGTTCCTGGTATGTTTTAAGCAATTTAAGGGCACTAAAGGCTCGCTCATTGGTGGAAGTGCTAACAGGTAGGGTTGAAAAAAATTGCAATAAGGTGGAAAATTTTGAATATGTGCCCAATTTTTTGGCACATGCCAATGTCTCAACAACTTGCCTTGACCTCTCATGAGATTCACGACGCTTCCAATAACATCCGCCCCCGTAGATATTCATTTTCAACGAGATCTGCATCTCCATTAAGAAATTTTCCATAAAATTCAACTGCCTCCTTCAGTTCACTAAAATCAGTATCAACTGAAAGAGAGGGAACAAGATTTCCCAACAAAAAACTCCTAATGTGTTTAGATGCAAACCTTTCCCTGAGTTGTGCTATAGCAGTGTCCGAAAATAGGAAGAAAATAGCTCTTCGATAGTACTCCTATGGAGTTGCTGTTGGAGGGTTAGCCTTAATTATGTTTCTGATGACCACTGATTGTTCAAGGCTTC
Organism: Eriocheir sinensis; assembly: GCF_024679095.1. Taxonomy (NCBI): domain Eukaryota; kingdom Metazoa; phylum Arthropoda; class Malacostraca; order Decapoda; family Varunidae; genus Eriocheir; species Eriocheir sinensis. The sequence goes on along the minus strand of NW_026111272.1, from coordinate 453,108 downwards.
TGGATGATATCTCCGTACCTTTCCTCAGCTTGGGCAAAAAGTTTGTTGAACTTATTTCCATCACGATATGACTGAAATGCATCTATGCAACTCTGTACACTTCCAAGAGCACCCATCAGTTCTTGTTGTGACCCCTGCAGCTTTTCTGGCAAGGGTTTAGTGACACTTAGAACTGAGGTGAGCACTTCCAAACTCATGAGAAAACCTGGGTCACTTATTGCTTTAAATTAGGCTTGGCTGCTGATTCTTCACCTAACGTGTTTTGCAGTAATTATTCTTAATCATTATTTCATTATTTACCTACCTGATTAACTGAATTATCCGGGGCATCAGCCGAGTCAGTGGTGACTTTCTTACACCAGATGGGGTACGTACGAGAAGCGTTTTCTGCCGTTTTGTGACCAAGGAGGAAATATGTAAAGAATGGAAAGGCACAAATCCCAAGCCTGCGTGAATTCAAGAAATGACACACGCTATAGTAAAAGAGTACTACATAAACATAAATTGAAGTCTATCAGGCATAATTTTCAGAAATTTGGAATTTGTGGTCAGAAAAATATTATACGGATAACATGAATAGGCTACGGTCACGTGAACCTACGTCGTCAATGAATGTTTCTCAAAATAGATCACCTGCTCTTATTCAACTCAGCAGCTCCATTGTTCAGGTGCTGAACATACAATAGTTACTCAGCCACTCTACACTGTCACTATCAAGCTCAAAACGGTCATTAAAGGTGGTAATATAGCGGCAAAGGTCGACTTTACAGGTCCCATACGCGTCTCGCGTCGCCTGCCACTCTCCCCGTCATAATACAGAATCAATTATTACATACTCACCACTGTCACCAGACAAATTCACTTGGTGCCTCTACAGTATAATTATATAGACCTCCAATCACTTTGACTGCACCTTACACCTAAAATCAAGTAAATATGAGAGGCAAGAAGGAGAGAAGGCACACTTACGACTTTCGTGCTCTCTCTCTCTGCCAGAGCCATCCCAATCTCGTATTCCTCTCCCTCCTGTCTCCCCGCTCCCGCTACAAACAAATCTCCGCCGCTTACAGTCGACAGCTTGACATCGCACTCTACACACAATTTTATGAACCCATCATTTAACATCTTAATTAACTCAAAACAAAACCAAAGGGGAAATAACTCGGTCACTCAGTGCCACTGAGCTCTCAACTCCACACACACACACACATATTCGTAATCGTAATACTAATATTCATATTCCTATTATTTTCCTGTAACATTTATTTATTCATTATTATTTTTCTTTGCAAAAGGGGGGGCCATGGCCCCATGCCACCCCCCCCCCCTCCCCCCTCGGTACGCCACTAGACACAAAGGTGATTGGCTGAGTTCACATGATTGTTTTTCACAGTCATGGTGCGAAAGCCTTGTGAAACTATAACTAGACTCATTGGCCTACCCATGGAAATACTTACACAACCTCTACAAAAGCCTTACCAAATACCTATGGGTGTGTAAGCCCAGAAATGCTAGAGAATATGGACCTAATGCAGCCATACAGTTTCATCGATCAGTTTTCCCGACACTAAGGTTGGTATTCTCAGATGCTTCCTTCTCTTACATCTATTTTCAAAGGCCAAAAAGGAGACCAGTCAGGTTCTCAAGGGTGTTTCTTTAGATTCATGGTACAGAGGAAGGGTCAGACTACCACCGGGGTCATTAAACTACTCCTGGATATCACCACAACCCATATGAAAGCCTTGTCAAATATGTGAGCTTGGGTGTCAAAATGTTTGATGATACAGTCCTAAATGATGGCTTGCAGTCCCTTGTGATACATACATACAGAAAAATAGCGCAGCAAATTAACCCCTTGACTGCAGATTTCCTACCAGAAGACCTCACCAAGCTACAGGAATGGAACAAAAAGTGGCTGCTACAATTCAGTGAAGAAAAATGTGATGTCATACACCTTGGGAGGGAATATCCAGCATACCAATACGGCTACCCTCTGACTGGAAGGTAGCCTACCCCATCCTCACCTTCACGTAGTGCGCACCATTACTATACTCTGCGGGGTAGAACCAATGGGGAGGGGGGCAGGGACCATCAGCTGCTTTGTTTTAATCCTTTTAGCCTTGACAAGGAGCAAGTCTCCATAACACTACATTGGACTGGCCACCCATTGGTGGCCTCTAATACTTTTATCGAGTTTTTAGAGGCAGGAGCGATGGCCAGAGGGCGGCAGAAGAAAAAGGAATGTATGAGACTGGTATCTATAAATGTGAATGGTTTAGGTGGTGAGGAAAAGAGGAGTGTGATGATTGAAAATTTTGTAAATGGTAGAGTGGATGTGTTGGGAGTGAGTGAAAAACATATTCGAGGAACTGGTGTGAGTGATTGTAGAGAGGGTACGTGGGAGGGTGTGCCTGGGGAGGTTGTATGGACGGGGATAAATGAGAAGTATAGAGGCAGGAGTAAGGAAGGATGTGTTATTGTGATGTCTGAAAGAGTGTGGAATGGTGTGACTGATTATGGTTGGAAGGGATCAAGAATTGTGTGGGTGAAAGGAAAAGTAGGTTTAGTAAAGTATGCATGGGTGTGTATTTATGCACCAGTAAATGTGAAAAGTGAAAAAGGACTGATAGAAAGGGAAGCTTTTGGGGAGGAAGTGAATGCATGTTTGAAGAGTTTTGAGAAAGAAAGGAAACTTATTATGATGGGAGATGTGGATGCTAAAGTGGGTGATGAATGTGTGATGGATGTAGTGGGAAAATGGGGGATACCTGGGAAGAATGAAAATGGAGAGTGCCTGGTGGATGTCTGTGCTGAGAGGGGAATGTTCCTAGGGAACACCTTCTTTCAGCACAAGAATATCCACCGATACACACGGAGGAGGGGAGAAGATAATGAGCAAAAAGGATTGATTGATTATGTGGCAGTAAATGAAAGGATTAGAAAAGAAATTTGTGACGCGAAGGTAGTAAGAGGAATGTTCGATGGCTCTGACCATCTTGCAGTGCTGGCAAAGTTAAAGCTGAGAGAAAAGTGGGTGTTTGAAAAGAGAGGTGAAGTAAAAAGGGAAATACTGAAGAGAGAAAAGTTACAGGAAAAAGAAATAAAAGATGAGTATAACCGTGAAATGGCAGAGTCCTTAAGTGAAAAATGGGAAATTGTAAAAGATAATACAAATATTGAAAATGGTTTTGGAACATTTAAAGAAATAATGGTAACTACAACAAAAAAAGTGTTAGGGATGAAAGTGGTGAGAAATGGAAAAAGAAAAGGAAATTCATGGTGGACAGAAGAGATAAGGAGGATAGTAAAAGAGAAAAGGGAACTTTTTAAGAAAACTCAAGAAAGAAATGTGTCTGAACAAGTAAAAAAGGAAAGAAAAAAGAAATATAGAGAATGCAAAATGAAATTAAAACAAGCAATAAAAGAAAGTAAGAAGAGAGTTGATGAAGACTTTGGAAAAAGACTAAGTGAAAATTATAAAGGGAACGGGAAATATATTGGAAAGAAGTAAAAAAACAAAAGAAATGCAGAAAATATCTCCCCAAGTAAAATAAATGAAGTTATGGATGAGAATGGATAGATGTTGAAAGACGGGGAAGCTGTGAAAGAGAGATGGAGAGAATATTTCAAAAACTTAATGAATTTTTAGGATGGAGTCCAGCAGCTGTAACAGCAACAGTTTTAAGTAGAGGTAGAGGAGGAGTATATAAACAAAGAAGTATAACATAAGAAGAAGTAAATTAGGCAATAAAAAGATTTTAAAAAATGGAAAGGCAGCAGGAATTGATGGAATCACAGCAGAAATGTTGAAGTGTGGAGGAGATGTAGTTATTAAATGGATGGTCAAGATATGTGAAGTAGCATGGGAAGGGGGGGGGGGGGGGGTGCCAGCAGACTGTACGAAAGCCATCATTGTCCCAGTTTACAAGGGGAAGGGCAGGAGGGGGGAATGTGGGAGCTATAGAGGTATAAGTCTCCTGAGTATACCCGGAAAGGTAGATGGAAAAGTCGTAATAGAGAGGGTGCAAAGACTTACAGAAGAGAAAATCAGTGAAGAACATGGAGGCTTCGGGAAGGTAAGGGGATGTGTGGATCATATATTTGCCTTCAGGATGGTAGTAGAAAAAATATTAGCAAAAGGAAAGAAACTATACGCTGCCTTCATGGATTTGGAAAAAGCTTATGACAGAGTCGATTGGATTGCATTGTGGGATGTTTTAAAGATTTATGGTGTGGGAGGAAAAGTGCTTAGTGCAATAAAGTCTTTCTATGAGAATGCATCTGCATGTGTCAAAATTACTGGAGAAACAAGTGAACATTTTGAGATAAAAGTGGGCTTACGACAAGGGTGCGTCATGTCACCATGGTTAATCAATATTTATATGGATGATGTTATAAGAGAAATTAAGGGCAAAGTTGGAGTAAGACTGTTCGATGAGGGAAGGAAGTGGGTACTGAATTCGATACAGTTTGCTGATGACACGGTGCTCATTTCAGAAAATGAAAGCGACCTACAAAATTTGGTCAGTGTTTTTGATATTGTCTGTAACAGGAGGAAGCTGAAAGTAAATGTCAACAAAAGTAAAGTGATGGTTTGTGAGCGAAGTAGAAGTGAGGCTGTAGATTTTGTATGCCCATATAGAGTGGGAATTAAATGTGAAAAATAATGCAAAATAATTTTGAATGGTGAAGAAATGGAGGAGCTCAATGAGTTTAAGTACCTTGGATCAGTTATGTGTAAGCATGGTGGTATGGAGGGAGAGATAAGAGAAAGGGCATTGCAAGGAAGAAGGGTGGTAGGGTCTTTGGGACGAATCGTGAATGGCAGAAGTGTGAGCATAGAGGTAAAGAGGAATTTGAGAAATACAATAATAGTACCAACCCTCACATATGCAAGTGAAACATGGGCCTGGAATGAAAGTCAGAGGTCTAGAGTGCAGGCAGTGGAAATGAGTTATTTGAAGAGTGCTTGTGGAGTGAGTAGAATGGATGGAATGAGTAATGAAAGTGTGTACGAGCGTTTTGGAATGTGTCACAGGGGTGAAGGGAAAAAGTGTGGAGTGGTGGAAGAAATGAAGCGATAGACTTTAAAGTGGTTTGGCCACATGGAGCGAATGGAGGAGAGTAAGATGACCAGAAGGGTGTATGTGAGTGAGATAGAGGGAGGGAATGCTAGAGGACGACCTCCAGTGAAATGGAGGGATAGGGTGCAGGAGTACGTTAGGGAGAGGGAGGAAAGATCTTTGAGAAACTTTGAGCAGGCAAGGAGGGAGTGTCTGGATAGATAAAGATGGAAGCTCTTCTGCCGTGGCCATCCCCTGGTGGGAGCTCCTAGGAGCAGGCGTCGATGAAATGATGATGACCAATACCACATGGGAAACACTCCACTATCCACCACAGAGGCAGATAAAGATCTGGGCGTATATGTTACCAGGCTTCCAAAGGGCAAAATTTGTAGCTAGGTAAGGGTACTAAAAGCAAGACCTGAATTCTTAGACTATTTTGGTTCTCTCATCAAATATTTCCCAAGGCCATAAAGGAGATAAGTTGATATTTTTTTTTTTACATGTGGCCTATGACACCGGTAGGCTATTACATTGAAGCCTGATGGTCGGCCCGAGCCCGTCATGGCACAGGCAGTTATTTATAGTGGCGCCATTATCATTTGCCCCATTCACACTGTGCTGACTCTGGGCCATGACAACCCAGCACACGAGGTCTTGGGTGTGAAATGTTGATGTGGAAGGGTCGCACATGGTCGGAAAGAGGTTTAGAAACGATCGCCACAGGTCGGCACAGTGTGAAGGGGGCCTAAAAGTCGCTGGGTTGTCATGGCCCATCCTAAAAGTCACTCAGTTGTCATGGGCCAAAGTCGGCACAGTGTGAACGGGGCTTAACTCCTCCCTGCCCAGTGTTCCCCACCTTGAGAATGGTTGTCCTGGGAGCCACGTCAGTGTTGATGTTCGCCTGGTACTCCGGCAACGTGAAGACTGGTGGGTTGTCGTTCTTGTCACGGACCGTCACACGCACCGCCGTGAAGCTGGCCCGGCCCCCCTCGTCCATCACAGACACCTTGAGGCTGTGCACGGGCAGGGACTCGCGATCCAGTGGTGTCTCGGTGTATAGGTTACCTGGGAAGGGGTAAAGTTTGTATGGTATTAATTAACAAAGAATGAGGTAACTTTTTTTTTTAAGGGAAAGGAAGCAGCTCAAAGACATAAAAGTGTGCAAAAAAAGCCCGCTAAACGCTGCTCCTAAAAAAAAAAAGAAGGTAAAAGTAAAGAGTGGCCAAAAGAGATGCCAATTTTGGGTTATATAGAAAGTCTCATTAGTAAGGACGCAAATATGATTTTTCCAAGTCAAGACATATGGTGATTGTTTGGTAATTATCGGGGTTAGGTTAGGGTAAGTTTAGGGTATCTTGATCAAAGCCTCACAACAGTATGCTCTAGTGATGTGGTTCCTTGAGGTTAAAAATGTAGGTAAATAAACAAGCTACTGTAATGCTGTCTCAGGGAAAACTTCAATAAAATATGACTTGAAGAGCAGCATATTTTCCATTTTTTTTTTTTTTTTTTATCTCCTTAACCTTTTATTGCTACCATTACTGTTACTGCTATGACTACTACTACTTCTCCTTCTCCTCCTACTACTACTAATACTATGAACAACAACATTCATACATCAAACCTTCAAATGAAATGTCTTACTGCAGGAACCTAAAATTCAATAGTAGTATACAAGCAAATTCAATGGGCCATATTACTAAACATTTTGTCTCCCAAGTTCACATAATTATTTGACAAGGCTTTCGTATGAGTTTTGCACATGTCCAGGGATAGTTTTATGATACCGGTGTTAGTTTGACCCTTCTTCTGTACCATGAACCTATGGAAACACTCATTAGAACCTGATTGATCCCATCTTTGACCTTTAGAAAAGTTGATGTGAGAAGCGAAAGTGTCTAAGAATACCAACCAATGTCTCTCTCTACCTTCTTTGTCCACGGTGAAGGCTCCCTCTGAAGACTGGTGCAGGATGGTGTACTGCAACTTGCCCAGGTCCCAGGCATCAAGGTCCGTGGCCACCAGGTTGATGACTAGCTGGCCAGGAGATGAATTTTCCTCCATGTAAGCTTCATATAGAGTGCGATTAAACCTGAGGAATATAAACAGACACTGAGGTTGTATGATGTACGATAGCTAGTGCAATGTAGTGTGTTCCAATGGTTGATGAGAAGGTTGAGGAGAAGAGTTTTCCTCCACGTAGTCTGCATAGAGAGTGTGATCAAATCCGAGGAGGATATACGGACATTGAGGTTGTACGGCACTGCTTGGTAGGATGTGTGGTAGGTAGTGCATGTAGTGTGTTCCAATGGTCGATAAAAAGGTTGAGGAGAAGAGTTTTCCTCCACGTAGTCTTCATAGAGAGTGTGATTAAACCCGAGGAGGATATACGGACACTGAGGTTGTATGATGTATGATAGCTAGTGCAATGTAGTGTGTTCCAATGGTTGATGATAAGGTTGAGGAGAAGAGTTTTCCTCCATGTAGTCTTCATAGAGAGTGCGATTAATTCTGAGGAGGATATACGGTCACTGAGGTTGTACGGCACTGCTTGGTAGGATGTGTGGTAGGTAGTGCAATGTAGTGTGTTCCAATGGTCAATAAAAAGGTTGAGGAGAAGAGTTTTCTTCCAGGTAAGCTTCGTAGAGTGCGATTAAATCTGAGGAGTATAAACAGACAGTGAGGTTGTATGGCACTGCTTGGTAGGATGTGTGGTAGGTAGTACAATGTAGTGTGTTCCAATGGTTGATGAGAAGGTTGAGAAGAGTTTTCCGCCATGTAAGCTTTGTAGAGAGTGCAATTACACCTGAGGAGGATAAAAATACAGTGAGGTTGTATGACACTGTTTGGTAGGATATATGATAGACATTGCGATGTTGTAGTTTGTCCCAAAGATAGTGCTCATTTCCTGCTATAATGCCTAGGTAAGGTCTGGGTGTTTGTGGCTGACTGGGCTACTTGAGGACTTTGCTGGCGTTGCTTATTATACTACATGTTGTCTACCTATCAGTGCCTTACAAGGGGAGATGGTGGGAGAGAACAATATGAAAAACGATGATAGCTGTCTTGGGCCTCCTTAAAATCTGCCACACTGAGAAGAAGCTATATCCCTTGCTATCTTTTATTACTGTTTTCATGTTGACTGTTCTTGTGAAAACTTAAAGGTAACTGACTGCCTTAACTCTTTAAAGGAGGCCATATTGATAGTTCTCTCGCTGTCTTTTATAATTATATTCATGCTGACTGATTGATGTGATAACCTTGACCCGTCCGCTGAGATTGTCACGGATTTGTCCTTCACTGGTAGCCTGGTAACATATACTCCCAGGTCTTTCTCTGCCTCTGTGGTGGATAGTGAAGTGTTCCCATGTGGTATTGGTATGCTGTATGGTTAAGATAATTGAGTGTTTTCAACCTCTTTGGACTCTGCCACAGTAATATTTCCCTTGCTGTCCTTTATCACTGCTTTCATGCCAACTGACTGACTGGCATGACCTACCTTTCGTGAACCCATGCTGCGAGTCGTGAATTAAGCTATGTTTCTCTAAATGCTCCCGAATGTTCCTGGCTATTATGGACTCCAGCATCTTGCCTATAACCAATGTTAAGCTAATTGGGCGATAGTTTGAAGCAACTGACCTGTCCCCCTTTTTAAAAATCGGCGTCACATTAGCTACTTTCCATAGGCTCGGCACATAGCCAGTATTTACCGACATCTTTCGGTTGACCTTTTTGACTGTCTCATATATTGTAAAAAGATGACGATAATGGTAGCGGCTTCATAAATTGCCATCACAGCCTCAAAAACTGCCATCACAGCCTTAAACACGGCCATCACAGCATTTATACCCAAAGACCATAATAAAGGCTCACCTCGGCGCGTGGTGGTTGGAGGCCAGCACCGAGACGTGCAGGCCGGTGAAGGCCGCGTGCACCCCGTCACTCACAGACAGGTTCAGGGTGAGGGAGGCCACGTCCTTGAGCTTGTGTGGGGCCGTCACCGTCAACACACCTGGGGAAAATGATCCACCTTTCAATCGTTAAAATTCACCATTCTCAAGCCAACACGTTCCATTTTCTCTTCCTGCATCACTGGTCACTGCAGGAGTAAACAAACGTGCCGTCATCAAAACAACAGCTCCATTTTTCCTCCAAAATTCAAGCTTCCTTAACCCTTAAACAACGGGTATTGTTTTCACCAAATGGTCCCTGGATACGGGTAAAAACAGCTGCTATTTTGTTGTCGTTTATTCACATATTGTATGAAGCGTCTTAACTCACTGAAGACAGCGGTGCAATCCAAATTGCGAAACGTTGTGTAATAGTCACGCTTGAGCACTCGCTGGGCTAGAGTGCAGCACAGATAGTGAAATAACATCATCACTCTCTACTCTCTCGGTCACTCACTACTGCTTTCACTCCTTTTTTTTTTTTTTTTGCATCTTAGGCCTACATAGTGCAATTAAGAACAAGTATGTCGATGGGCGGGCAACGGCCTGCCGATGGGATGTCACTACTCACAATGTTTTCATCACTGTTATCCTTGTACTCAGAATGATCTTCACTCTCTAGCCTGTCCTTTCCTCCTGATGCATCGATCACTGTGTTTCCTGTGTTATCTTATGGCTCCAGGGCTGCTCAGTGAGGACTAATGATCTTATTTTAAATCAACGAGGGTTAGATATGCTGGCAGACAGCTTGGCAAGTCACAGAACCCGCCAAATTTGATCTAAACATTCAAATTAGTGGCTGATTAAATGAATGATGGCCGTTTGTGCGGACCAAGCCGGGTTTGATTAAATAAACGATGGCTGTCGTTGAAGGTTTAAATCTAGTCATCTATACGTGTACTGTACATGAGCCTTACCAGTCAGATGATCCATTTTGAAGATGGTGTCTCGGTCTCCCGAGTGAATGGCATAACAGCGGCGTGACCTGACCAGCGTGACCTGACCGCCATGTGGTCACCCAGGTGACCACATGGCCGGGCTGGGCCTCGGCCGACACGCGGCAGGAACATAAGAACATAAGAACGCAGGAGCCTACAAGAGGCCGGTAGGCCTGTACAAGGCAGCTCCTTTGACCCTAAGCTCCCGTGTATCTAACCCCACCTAATATCGCTGTCCATGAATTTATGTAGTCTATTTTTGAATGTGACAATTGTATTGGCACTCACCACATGACTGTTAAGCCTATTCCACTCATCCACCACCCTGTTAGTAAACAAATTTTTGCCTATGTCCCTGTTGAATCTGAGTTTATCCAGTTTAAACCCATTACTTCGTGTCCTACCCGGTTCTCTTACCAACAAAACCTTATGAATGTCTCCCTTATTAAAGCCCTTCATCCATTTATAAACCTCGATCATGTCTCCACGCACCCTTCACCTTTCTAAAGAATGCAAGTTTAACTGGTTGAGTCTTTCCTCGTATAGCAAGTTTCTCAACCCCTGAATCATCTTAGTCATCCTCCTCTGCACCGATTCTAACATTTTGATATCCATTCTAGAGTAAGGTGACCAGAACTGAACCGCATAGTCAAGATGAGGTTTAACTAATGCTAAATATAGTTTGAGGAAGACTTCGGGGGTTCTGTTGCTTACACTCCTTGAAATAAATCCCAGTACCCTATTACCTCGATTTCTAGCTTGAATGCATTGTGCCCTTGGACGGAGATCAGAGCTCACTAAGACCCCTAAATCCCTCTCGCACCCAGACCTGCTTATGAGAGTGTCATTTAAGCAATAGTTATGTGAGGGGTTGTTCCTACCTACACTCAGAATACTGCACTTCCCTACATTGAACTCCATCTGCCATTTATCTGCCCAGTCATACAATCTGTTGAGTTCACCTTGGAGAATACTTGCGTCCTGATCCGACTCAATTACTCTACCGATCTTGGTATCATCTGCAAAATTACTAACATCACTACTAATTCCTGTATCTAAGTCATTGATATAAATAATAAACAAAAGTGGACCTAATACCGAACCTTGTGGGACCCCACTCGTAACACATCCCCAGTCAGATCTTTTACCATTGATTTGCACACTTTGCTTCCTATTGCTAAGCCACGCCTTGACCCAGTTCAAAACTTTACCCTCTACTCCGTGAGCCTGTAATTTAAGCAACAGTCGTTGGTGAGGAACTTTGTCAAACGCTTTACTAAAATCAAGATAGATTACATCATAATTTTCATCTCTGTCAACCGCCTCAAATACTTTATTGTAGAAGGACAAGAGATTGGTGAGGCATGACCTACCTTTCGTGAACCCATGCTGCGAGTCGTGAATTAAGCTATGTTTCTCTAAATGCTCCCGAATGTTCCTGGCTATTATGGACTCCAGCATCTTGCCTATAACCGATGTTAAGCTAATTGGGCGATAGTTTGAAGCAACTGACCTGTCCCCCTTTTTAAAAATCGGCGTCACATTAGCTACTTTCCATAGGCTCGGCACATAGCCAGTATTTACCGACATCTTAAAGATGTCGGTTAGTGAAATCACTAGTACAACACCTAATTCCTTTAATACCCTCGGAAATATCCCGTCAGGACCTGGCGACTTGTTCTTCTTAAGCTTATCTATCTCATCCTGAACTATTTGCCTGGTAATGATTATATCCCTCAATTTATCGCCATTCCCGCCCTCGTACACCTGGGCCCGTATCCTCGAGAGCTATTAACTTTTACTCTTAAAGTTACTATCAAAGTTAATAATTTCAAATTATTAAGAGTAAAAGCTATCCTCGTCAACTTTGAGTGTAGGTATTAGCAAATCCTGGCTACTATTATCTTCTTCTTCTTCTTCTTTATGGCGGGCTCGTTGCTAAGGACGCCTCCGTGCAAAACGTAAACATCCGACATGAATTAAGTATATATTTCAAAAGAATAATAAAGAAAAGATGTATAAATGTACAACAGAAACATAATAAATGGCAAACACAAGAAAATACTGAGTTTTGTGGCAGATAGAAGCAGCCTCAAAGGCTGCTTTTACTCCGTCACTCGTCAATACCCGTATCTCCCCGCCTGCGTCACGACTTGCTCTGCTGAAATTACCGCACCATAACCACGTCATCTGTCCCAATGAGCACATCTACGGGCCGGAGACCCAGCGCAGAAAAGGAGTAAGTTTAATTGGTCGCCAGATGAAACGGTCTTCTTACATCAAATTCAAGAAAAAATACGTAAAATCAGAGGGTGTTATGGGAAGAGTATCACCCCTGAGGATAAGAAGAGAGCGTGGACTGAAGTGGCAGAAGCTGTAACAAGGTTAGTAATCACATATTCATGGTTCAATTAGCTCACAAACTAACCTAACCTAGTCAATTGGGTATTTTTTGCATAATAACACAACCACTGACCTTCCAAACAGAACATACCTTTTTATTCTGTATCTGAATAGTTTCATTATGACCATTTCTGCCACAACCCCCTCTCCCTCAACAACCTAACATAACTAAACCTAACCATGCCAAACCTGCCCCGTCCTACCGAGCACATCCTAATTTAACATGCCAAGTTTGTTGGGGGGGAAGAGGGGGTTGGTATAGATAGTTAAGGCATATTTGCCCTGTTTTTATTCTTTATTTATTTTTATTTGTTTATAATTATTTTTTTATTGGGGGGGGGGGGGGGGTGCTAGGCATGCCAGACTATGGACACTTTTACAAGTACTTTATGTCAAGACTATATGGGAATAGGTAGGTTTTGTGAGAATGGTAAAGTAAGATTAAAATAGTATATTTATAGCATTGGTCAAACAGATTATGGTGATATAATGTTAGATTGGAATGTACTCAAGATAATAAAATTAAGGTTAATGCTTTTATTTTTTGTTACATATTCACATATTCATGATTCAAGTAACTTGCAAACTAACCTAACCTCGTCAAATGGGTATTTTTGTATACAAACACAACCACAGAGTTTCCAAACAGAACATACTTTTTCCTACTGCTTCACGTGAATAGCATCATCATGACCATTTCTGCTGCAACCCCCACTCCCTCAACAATCTAACATAACTAAACCAACTCCTGCTAAACCTGTCCAACCTAACACGTCCTAACCTAACATGGTAGGTCCCCAAGTGCCAAACCTGCCCCGTCCTACCGAACACATCCTAACTTAACATGCCAAGTTTGTTGGTGGGGAAGAGGGGGTTGGTATAGATAGTTAAGGCATATTTGCCGTTTTCATTCTTTATTTATTTTTATTTGTTTATTATTTTTTTATTGGGGGGGGGGGAGGTAGGCTAGGCATGCCAGACTATGGACACTTTTACAAGTACTTTATGTCAAGACTATATGGGAATGGGTAGGTTTTGTGAGAATGGTAAAGTAAAATTAAAATAGTATATTTATAGCATTGGTCAAACAGATTATGGTGATATAATGTTAGATTGGAATGTACTCAAGATAATGATATTAAGGTTAATGCTTTTATTTTTTTGTTACATATTCACATATTCATGATTCAAGTAACTTGCAAACTAACCTAACCTCGTCAGATGGGTATTTTTGTATACAAACACAACCACAGAGTTTCCAAACAGAAGATACTTTTTCCTACTGCTTCACGTGAATAGCATCATCATGACCATTTCTGCTGCAACCCCCACTCCCTCAACAATCTAACATAACTAAACCAACTCCTGCTAAACCTGTCCTACCTGACACATCCTAACCTAACATGGTAGGTCCCCAAGTGCCAAACCTGCCCCGTCCTACCGAACACATCCTAACTTAACATGCCAAGTTTGTTGGGGGGGAAGAGGGGGTTGGTATAGATAGTTAAGGCATATTTGCCGTTTTCATTCTTTATTTATTTTTATTTGTTTATTATTTTTTTTATTGGGGGGGGGGGGGGGGGGATGCTAGGCATGCCAGACTATGGACACTTTTACAAGTACTTTATGTCAAGACTATATGGGAATGGGTAGGTTTTGTGAGAATGGTAAAGTAAAATTAAAATAGTATATTTATAGCATTGGTCAAACAGATTATGGTGATATAATGTTAGATTGGAATGTACTCAAGATAATGATATTAAGGTTAATGCTTTTATTTTTTTGTTACATATTCACATATTCATGATTCAAGTAACTTGCAAACTAACCTAACCTCGTCAGATGGGTATTTTTGTATACAAACACAACCACAGAGTTTCCAAACAGAAGATACTTTTTCCTACTGCTTCACGTGAATAGCATCATCATGACCATTTCTGCTGCAACCCCCACTCCCTCAACAATCTAACATAACTAAACCAACTCCTGCTAAACCTGTCCTACCTGACACATCCTAACCTAACATGGTAGGTCCCCAAGTGCCAAACCTGCCCCGTCCTACCGAACACATCCTAACTTAACATGCCAAGTTTGTTGGGGGGGAAGAGGGGGTTGGTATAGATAGTTAAGGCATATTTGCCCTTTTTTTATTCTTTATTTATTTTTATTTGTTTATTATTTATTTTTATTGGGGGGGGGGGATGCTAGGCATGCCAGACTATGAACACTTTTACAAGTACTTTATGTCAAGACTATATGGGAATAGGTAGGTTTCGTGAGAACGGTAAAGTAAGATTAAAATAGTATATTTATAGCATTGGCCAAACATATTATGGTGATATAATGTTAGATTGGAATGTACTCAAGATAATGAAATTAAGGTTAACGCTTTTATTTATTTTTGTTACGTATTCACATATCCATGATTCAAGTAACTTGCAAACTAACCTAACCTCGTCAAATGGGTATTTTTGTATAGAAACACAACCACAGAGTTTCCAAACAGGACATACTTTTTCCTACTGCTCCATGTGAATAGCATCATCATGACCATTTCTGCTGCAACCCCCACTCCCTCAACAATCTAACATAACTAAACCAACTCCTGCTAAACATGTCCTACCAAACACGTCCTAACCTAACATGGTAGGTCCCCAAGTTTGTTAGGGTGGAAAAGGGGTTAGTATAAGAGGGTTAAGTCATATTTACCTGTTATTTTATTTATTCCTTATTTATATTTTTTTTGGGGGGTGGGTGGGTTGGGCATGCCAGGCTCTCAACACTTTTACAAATATTTTATGTTAAGACTATATCGGAATAGGTAGATTTTATGAGAATGGTAAAGTAAGATTAAAATGTTATTTTGATAGCATTGGTCAAACAGTTTCTGGTGATATAATGTTAGGTTAGAAGTACTCAAAAGAATGGAATTAAGATTAATGCTTTGAATTTTTTTGTATAGCTGTATTGTGTAATATCCTCCTACTTAGAGAAAAGCATTTCAGAAAAGTAGGTAATGAAAAGTAGTATTTATGGCCATGTTCATAACAACTAAAAAGTTAATGTCTTATGATGCATGTAAATAAAATATTGGTACTGATTTAGCTTTCCATCACAGCATGTATTAAATGTTATTGGAGAAGGTATGGGAAATAAAAAGCATGGCATAGTGAAACGATTAAGAAACTTGCTTCACATTTATACCCTGACAGTGCCTTCCCTGGGAGTGGACCCCGTACGCAGGATGACTGTGAGAGGCGTTGGTACAACGTACAACAAAAATCAAAGCCTTGCATTGCCAAGTGCAAGAATGAACAGCGGCAGACTGGTAATTTTTTTTAGTTGTTATGTCTTTAAATGTAAAACTTATATTAGTTAGTTTTTTATGTGCTCACAGAATGCAGCTATACTGGCCACAATGCCTTTATTTCATAGCAGTGAACTGCATATTTGACATAGAAATTTTTTTAATGTTCATCTGTCAATGGCTATCAGTCTATCTAAATACCTTGGTTGTCTTCCCCCAATGAAGGGTTTTAGCCAAGACAGGCACACACTTACTCACACACTCACACTCATGTACACCACTCTCTCAGCTGCACAGCCCCTGAGGGAGTAAAAAAGGCCCTCACTGTATGGGGGATTAGCTGCACAGTTCAGACAGGGAACTTCCACACCAAGGCCTCACAGCATACACTGGTTTACCCTTGCCCCTTCATAACAATGACATTTCCCCCAGCACCTGAGTGCCCCACACGTGTGGCACCACAGATACGCAGGCGCCTGCCTATATAACTATGACATTAACTGTGGTAGATAAACTGGTGTATGACATCATAGGCTGCTCGTCTCATGTATTTGAAGGGGTACCAGAGCCATTCAGCATTGACATGATGTGCTAGGGATAGGACAGCAGCAACAGTCAAGCAGCAGTGAAATATTGACTGGCCTGTATGTTTTTGGCAAAAACTTTTATATTCTTATTAAAACAATTTATTAATCACCCTTAAATTCATATTCTTTGTAGATACACACTTTATCAGTATTGCTAGAGACCATCCCAGCACATTGTTCATTACTTGTGGAAAAGATACCATTAGCTGCTCCGGCAACAGCCACTGCTTCAATATCTGCTGGCCCTATGACACCAGCCACTGCTTCATCATCTGCTGGCCCAATGACACCTGCCACTGCTTCATCATCTGCTGGCCCTATGACACCAGCCACTGTTTCATCATCTGCTGGCCCTATGACACCAGTCACTGCTTCATCATCTGCTGGCCCTATGACACCAGCCACTGCTTCATCATCTGCTGGCCCAGTGACACCTGCTACTGCAAGGGATGACAATGAAGCTGCTCCACCACAGTCACCACCTACTTCATCGGAGTTAAGAGATGCCTTTCATAGGGCAGCAGTATAATTTTTTGATGCTGGGGCTGAATATTACTGCCTCAAGGCTATGATTTTCACTTTTTTTTTTTTTTATTACTGAGGAGGTTAGGGTGGAAGGGGTGAAAAGTAATTTCTGCTGTTTTTCGACAGAAATGGTTAGCAAATTCATTCAAAGCACAAAATTTACGGGGAAAAAAATGGTGTGCCATTGTGAGTGGGTTCACTTGAGATTGGGCTCCAATACGCCTCCGTGGTCTAGTGGTCAGCATGCCTGGCTTCTACGCGGGCCCGGGTTCGAATCCCGGCCTGGGCAGTCGGCGTGCAGCTCACCCAACTGATCATCCTCCCTCTCGGGCTGGTCGATAAATGATTACCTGGGGAAACTGTGGTAACCCGGATGTCACACTGGCCCTGTGTCCCGGGGTAATGGGCTCCCTCCCACCACAGGCTCAAGGCCCAATGTTACGGAGATGAGCACCGAGGCCACGCGCTGCTACAGCGTATGCCCCAACTTTACCTTTACCTTTGTTGGCTCGACTGACAGACATGGCTTTGTATGTCGAAGGTCACTGGTTCAATCTCCACAGCCAGCACTCTCTAACTTGGATTTTTCCGAGTTCCCAAGAGCCTAGATTAATTTCTCGGTGTTAAATGAGGAGATTTGCACCGGCACCCAGTCATGGGTGTTACAAGATGCGCTGTTACAATCAGGGGCGTCATTTGGCCTTCAAAAGTGGGAGGGACATTAGGGCAGACAGTTTATATATATATATATATATATATATATATATATATATATATATATATATATATATATATATATATATATATATATATATATATATATATATATATATATATATATATATATATATATATATATATATATATATATATATATATATATATATATATATATATATATATATATATATATATATATATATATATTTACCATCATTAGCTTATAACACCTTTAGGCACCGATCATATTTGCATTTTATGTAGTCTGTGATGCAGGCAGGATATTCATTAGCACCTAATTAGACTCATGCTGCTCTCCAGTGCTCTCTGATGAACTCACAATCAAAGATGTAGTATACCTATATCGTAGCATTGAGTAATTTTAGGTCACTTGGTAAAGTGTTCACCTAAGTCCGACCCAAGCTGACAACATAAACCTAAGCGTGTTTGCAAGCTGAGTGTTTAGAATATTGGCATACTAATAAAAGATGCTGAAAACTGGATTCCACTACTTTATTGAATATATGAATAATTATATACTGAATTTGTAATGGAGCTAAGATAAAAAAATGCTATGTTTTCAGTGGTCATACCATGATCTCATGAAAATAATTAGGTTGACATATATAATTAATTGCTACGTATTTTGGTATGATGACCATTGCACGGTAATACCATACCTTTGCGAGCACTGAGTAATCTTAGGTCACTTGGTAAAGTGTTCACATAAGTCCGACCCAAGCTGACAACATAAACCTAAGCATGTTTGCAAGCTGAGTGCTTAGAATATTGGCATAACAATAAAAGATGCTGAAAACTAGATTCCACTAATAGAGTAATTATATACTGAATTTGTAATGGACCAAGATAAAAAAAGCTATGTTTTTCAGTGGTCATACCATAATCTCATGAAAATAAATAGGTTGACATATAAAATTAATTACTACGTATTTTGTTATGATGACTATTGCACATTAATAACATAGCTTTGAATCCAATGATGAATATCTTCAAGCAAGACACAAATAGCAACAGATTAGTCACCAATTCACTCAGTAAACACAATACTCCAGAAAAGTATACACTGAATTCACAAAAAAGTTGTTTTTCCACTTGGAACTTTGTAAACAGAAACCAAGTATCCTCGTTTTACTTTACTCATAAGTCATGATGTTCGCGATGTGGTCACCTCGACCTTTCGTTCCTCCTCCCTCACACTGGCAGACGTCTCTAACAAGCTTTCTTACCACCATTATCTCAATATGAATAATCGGCAGGAGTAATTTGTTTTCTAACTTGATTTTAGAGCAACAGTAATTATGAATCATATTCTAAATGACATTTTAATGCAATTTCAATGTCATTTTTTTCATTTGCATGTGTGTACCTTTCTGCTACAAATAAAAGTTTTTTTCCCATGTTTTGTTTTCCTTAACTCGAATATTTCACATTTTAATCAATAACAAAGGCATCAAACACTAATTGTATGTTCAAGCTATGTTTATTTTATTTTTTTCTGTTGACATAAACTACATCGTTTTCCTTTGGTGCCATTATTTTCACATGGGTACAGTCTATCACTCCCACAACACCGGCAAGTTGGTAGAATTCTGCTTGCTTTACACGGATCTCCACCCTATCAAGGGGAGACTGGATAAACCTACCGACTACCTACGGGTCACTGAGGGCGGCCAGAGTTTCCACAATCACCCTGCTTACACTACTCTGGCTTACCCCAAACTCATCACTTGAACACTGCAGCATTTTTCCTGTAGCCAAGTATCTTTAAGTCAAAATCACTTTCAACCCCGGGGTGAGGGAATGCTCCCTTTGAACTGGATCTTGTAGTTCTCTTCTCACCAAATCAGTCACATACTCCATTCCTGCACGGTCTAATATGTATGTCTTGACAAGTTCACCATCGTTATACAGTTCCAAAGCGCCCTATCAAACTCTAAATTGCGGAGGCGGGCTGGGCGAGGAAGTCCGGTGGCCATGTTGATATGGGTCTGGGTCTGGGATTCACTATTAATTTTACTATTAAGTGTTTAGAAGTCCTCGCCAGGACTCTCAAGTTAATACCAAAGTTAAGAGTAGGTATTAGGCTAATAGTTGTTGAGGATACACTTTGAGAGTGAAGTTAATACCAAAGTCGAAAGTTAATACCAAGTTTAGTATTAATAGTTGTCGAGGATACGGGCCCTGAACTATTTCCGGTATAGTCGTTCGATCCTCCTGTGTGAATACTGAAAGGAAGTAGTCGTTCAACAATGTGCTCATATTTTCGGAATTTTCTACTAGCTCCCCTGTATTTGTTTTCAGCGGTCCAATTTTCTCCCGTGTTTTTGTTCTATACATCTGAAAGAAGCCCTTAGGATTACTTTTCGCCTCATTTGCTACTTTGATCTCATAGTTCCTTTTTGCTATCCTGGTGTTTTTCTTAACTAATCTAGATAGTTCGACGTACCGGCCCCTGAGATGTGTTTCCCCATTCTTTATTTTCTGATAAATTCCCTTCTTTAACCCAATCTCGTGTTTTAGTCCACGAGTCATCCACTTAGGATCATTGTTTTCTTTCCTAAGTGTTCGCTGTGGTATATGCTGTCCTTGCCCCTCTACTATTACTCTAACTAAATTATTGTAAGACATTTCTACCTGGTTCTGCTGGCTCTCCAATCCGCATTTCTGCCCCTCATGAATCCCTAGATTATCCCAGTTTACCCCTTCAAGATGTCTTCGAAGCCCCTCGTAATTTGCTCTTCTGAAATCTGGCACTAACACTGGGTTTGGTTCGCCCAGTCTAAGCTAAAACGAACCGTTCTGTGGTCACTATTTCCTAACTCTCCGCCCACCTCCAACTCACGTAGCAAGTTCCCATTATTGGTTAGGACTAAGTCTAATATGTTATCTCCTCTGGTAGGCTCAGTAACTACCTGCTTAAGGAAATTATCTTGTATAACTTCAAGAAAGTCCTCGGCTTCCAGGTCACCCACTAGGTCTTCCCAGTCTATATTCCTATAATTAAAGTCCCCCATTACGCAGACATTTCTACTCATACTCGCCCTGCCAATCTCCTGTAGTAATATACTCGTGTCCTGCCTGTTAAGGTTGGGTGGCCTGTACAGAACTCCTAGAGTTAGTTTTTCTTTCCCTTTGTAAACGTCCACCCAAACTGATTCTGAATCCATGTTAGTTTTGACTGAATTGTTAACTAAACATTTAAGTGAGTCTTTAACATATAGCGCAACTCCACCTCCCTTTCTGCCCCTTCTGTCTTTGTGAAACATCTGATAACCCGTTATTTCAAATTCTGATCTAAAATTTCTATTAGCAGTGTCTATCCATGTCTCAGTGATCGCTATTATGTCAAAATTTTCAGAACAAGCTTCACCCCTTAGTAAGTCTATCTTGTTTCTGAGGCTCCTGCTGTTAGTATAGAAGATTCTTAGCCCGTCCTCTGTTACTCCTCTAGAATTACTTCTAAGCTGCCTGGTTATATTATGAGCTAGATGTCCCCTCCCATTACTCCTCCCATTGCTCCCATTACTCCTCCCCCCCTCGCCTATACTAAAAAATCCCTCAGGGTATCAAGTGCTCGCTCAAGGGAATCTGAGAGAGTCTCAACACCCTTGAACGTCAAGTGTATCCCGTCACGGGCGTAGAGGGCGTCGTTGCCAAAGAAGAGGTCCCAATTGTCGACGAACCGCCACCCATTCCGCCCGCAGTGCTCAGCAAGTCTGCTGTTCACTGCTATCGCCCTGGACAGCCATCCATCGCCAACGCCCCTCCTTGGCAGGACGCCACACACTACTGGCGATCCACCAGCGTCACGTATCCTGCCTAACAATTCTCTAAAACGCCTGAGAAGGTCCTCGCTTGGCACACGAGAAACGTCGTTTCCGCCAGAGCTGAGAAAGACAATGGGGTTCGATCCCTCGCTTGCCATACACGCCTCAATCCTGTCTGATATATGGCCCACCCCTGCCCCTGGGAAACACACCCTCGTCCTGTTCTTATCCTTGGAACAAAAATACCTGTCAACATAACGAACCTGACTATCACCAACAACAAGAACCCGACGGCCGAAAGAGGGGCCAGGAGGGGTGGGTGAAGGGGGGAGGGGGGAGCGGGAAGGGAGGGGAGGGACCTGCTGTGAAGAACGAGGAGAAATTGTGGAAGAGGTGGACGGTGGAAAGGATGTGGAGGAGGAGGAAGAGGAGGAGGAGGAGGAGGAGGAGGAGGAGGAGGAAGAAGAGGAAGAAGGAGTAGGAGTAAGGGAGGGTGAGGTGGTGGAGGGAGGAACGGACGAGGAGAGGGAGGAGGAAGAGGGGGAAAGGGAAGGTAAGGGACAGGTGTTGGAGGGAGGGACGAGCGAGGAGGCGGAGGACGAGGAGAAAGAGGGAGAGGAGCAGGAGGAGGAGGAGAGTGGGCGGGAAGAGTGGAGAGGGGAGACGGAAGAGGAAGGCGAGGAATTGGAGGCGGAGGAATAGGAGGGAGAGGGGGAGGAGGAGGAGGAGGAGGAGGAGGAGGAAGATGTGAAAGGGAGAGTGAGGTGGGGAGGAGGAACGGACGAGGAGAGGAGGGGGAAAGGGAAGGTGAAGGACAGGTGTGGGAGGGAGGGACGAGCGAAAGGCGGAGGACAAGGAGGAGAAAGAGGGAGAGGAGGAGGAGGAGGGTGGGCGGGGAGAGGGGAGAGGGGGGACGGTAGAGGAAGGCGAGGAGGAGGAGGAGGAGGAAGTGGAGGAAGAAGAGGAGAAGGAGGGGTGGGAAGCGGGGAGAGCGGAGATGGTCGAGGAGGAGGAGGAGGATGATGGGAGGGGCTTCTGCGTGGGAGAAGACAATGCTGGAGGGGAGGAGGACGAGGAAGAAGAAGAAGAGGAAAGGGAAGAGGAGGAGGCGGGGCTTGTTGCTGCTGCACTAACTAGTAAGTTTACCTGGGCGGCGAGAGTCGTAACCCTATTGTCTAACTCTATGATCCTCTGATCATCCTTCTGAGTCTTAACGCAGAACCTACAAACGCCCTTGGAAAGAAAGTACTGGTTGGCCATGCGAAGGCCACACCCAGAACAACGCTTGAGGGACGTCATGGTGAAGATATGGGCGAGGCAAGACGGAAACAATTAGGCGCGTTAAGACGATAACAAAGTACGCAGCTGCGGTGAGGTCGTCAGGTCAAATCTCTGGGCAAAAATGTGTATCTAGGAAAACAAACCAACAGCTGCTGTGAGGTCGCAGTCAGGTCAATTCCCCGGGGAAAAGGGTTTGTCTCGGGTAAAAAGGCGCGGTTATTTCTACCCACCAAGACGAAACATAGGCCAATATTAATATACTGAGAAATCACTTACGTAAAGAAGATAATAACTGTGTTCACTAGGTTTGCACGGAAAGTGGATTATCTAGTGTTTTGTGTGGACTTAGAAATTAACGTAGCTTGGCGCGCCTGATTCACGTAGTCCTATTATCACAGCACAGTAAAGTATCCTAATAATAGAAGAAGAAAACACAAAAGCAATATAAAAAACACAAAAGCAATATAAAACCGTATAGCACTGGGTTGGCGTGAAAGAATGTTGAATTTAGTGTAGATGTGGGAAGCTTAATACACTTGTCCTAGGAGTAACTGTGGATCACTATCTAACTAAGTAAATACTAAATCAGAACACTTAGCGGTCTGTAGTAGAAGGCAGGGTAATCCTCCTGGTTTTGTAGTACAGTACAGCAGCAGTTCACAGAAGCACAGAACGCCTCACACCGCAAAAGCAGAGGAAAGAGTGAGTTGGCTCCACACAGCAGCGGGGCAAAGTCACGTGACTGTCCTGTCCTGGCGCCACGCTGGAGGGTTGTCGTTGAAGTCCACAACTGTAGGCAAAGAAAACATCTGGCCAGGCTTAACAAAACACGACTATAGAGGTTTTGCAGCTGACGTCATTAGTGTGGGTGCGGGGGTAGCGCGGGCCTGCGCGGTCATCTTGGTGGTCAGTGGTGGTGGTCACTTATCAAAGCAAACCTTAGTGGCGGCTGCACAAGTGCTCTGTGTTTTCGTCACGGGATTCGTATGCTGTGTGGTTGGATGTTCTAATCGACACGGGAGAGATGTTGTGTAATTTTATAGATTTCCAGCGAATCCAAAATAGCGGGGGAAGTGGATAGCAGCTGTGAGGAGGGAAAACTGGCGGCCGTCTGCTTCATCTCTACTCTGTAGTGCTCATTTTGTCAGAAGTAAATATTACAGGCAAGGCTGATCAGATTATTACATGAGGTAACACTCATTTAGATATTGCCCCGGGTCTCCTAGCTTATTGTGTGGCGGGGGCACTGTGGAACGGGATTTACATGAGCTGGCGGTGGTAGACACGCATGGCGGCGCTCAAGCAGGGGAAGAAAATAGGAAAGGAAATTCAGTGGAGGCAAAGTGCACAGAGCTCAGTGCTGGGTGGAGTATATAAGTGTACGCAGGGAAGTGACCCTCAAAGAGTGCGTAGTGTAAGGTGACTTGCCGTCACCTGCCCTCACCTGTCGTCACTTGCCCTCACCTGCTTGCCTGCCTATGCTGCCTACCTTGGCATCACTGGTCAGCAACAGGAGATCGGCCAGGCAGAGGGACAGCCAGTCAACCGACCAGCCAGACAATCAGCCAACCAACCAATCAGCCAGTCAACCAGCCAGCCAGCCAACCAATCAGCCAGTCAGTCAACCACCCAGTCAGTCATCCAGTCAACCAGTCAGCCATCCAGTCGGTCAGTTAGACAGACAGTCAGTTTACCAATCAGCCAGCCAATCAACCCACCAGGCAACCAGTCAACCCACCAGTCAACCACTCAACCAGACAGCCAGCCAGCTAGACAGCCAGTCAACCAGTCTCCTCCTCCAAAAGTACTGATTTTTTCAATATATCTTAGCTTCCCAGCATTCTCAAGCGATCTCGTGTAATCACTTAACACAAATGATGCTGATGGTCCTGCCATTTCACCGCGGGTAGTGACTTGGGGATGGGGCACGCACACGTGGTCCGTCTGCTCACTCTGCTGGGGAGGTGACCACCAACGGGTTTGCAGACGACGCACAAGGAGCAGACGACGCTATTTCGTGACGTCACTGCAAAACCACTATAGGGTCGGTGTGGTCTGACGCTTCCACCCCTCAACTATTTCCAAAGGCCAAAATGGAGCTTAGTCGGTTTCCTAGGAGTGTTTTTTCAGGTTCAAGGTACAGAAGAAGGGTCAGACTATCATCATGATCATAAAACTACCCATGGAAATAACCACAACTCCTATGCAAGCCTAGTCAAATATGAGCGCTTGGGTGCTGAAATGTTTAAGAATATGACCCTAGATATTTCTGTAGTTACTTTTGTCCACTTGTTCTGCCCCCTCCTACATGTGTGTCCTGCCCAGAGTTGGCAGGATTTTAATAAAATATTTATAATCGAAATAAAAAGTGGTTTTCTGTATTCATATGTTCTCTATTACTTAATTTACTGTCTGGATGCATTCCGAGGTTGAGAACCCACTCTAAAAACCAGCTGGTGCGGAAATATACCTTCTTTGTCAGCCATAACGTTCAGTACCTCAAGCATATAGAAAATTCATGCATACAATTTGCCTTCGGCCCAATTAGTCTGGCTATATAAGTGTTTACTGTCTGCATGTAATTTACCGTCAATAACCACTGTGGCGGTGGAGGAGAGCTGGGGTATGCCTGAGTCCGTGGCCAGCACAGTCAGCACGTGTTGAGCCTCAGTCTCTGCATCCAGCTCCTTGGTGAGTGTGACGGCACCGTCCAGAGCACGCACCTCAAAGCTGCCACACTCCATGACACACGAGTAGCGCACTGAACCGCCCGGCCCCGTGTCCATGTCACTTGCTGAAACCTGTACAAGGCAGAGGGTGAAGGTGTCTCGACAATGCAAAAAGAATTCGAACTTTTGATTTTTCGATCAGCTTATCAAACTTATGCATAAGATCCATTTTTGATTGATTAACAATGAAATGTTATTAGGTAGTGAATGGGAATCAATATTTATAAAAGAGTTTATGGTCAAATTTTCATATTAAAAAAAAGTGGAAAAACCTGTAATATTTGCTGAAGTAATTTACCTGCAGCACCACGTGGCCCGGTGATGCAGCCTCCGACACGTCTTCCTGGAAGACGGAACGGCTGAACTCCGGCGGGTTGTCATTGACGCCCGTGACTGCGACTGTGACGTGGGTGTCCGTGTGGCCTCCGGTGAAGGGGTCCCGCGCCCGCACCGTCAGGTTGTGGCTGGTGGAGGCCTCGTAGTGCAGCAGGGCAGTGATCTGGACAACGCCTGGACACAGGGTGACACCATTACCTTTGTGTGCTAAGACCAGTGAGGGAAGCATGTAGTGCTGACTTGCCTGATGGGCGAGCCTCCCATAACCCACTTAACCAGTGGGGTACCTCTTTGGCCGACTGGTAAAGGAGTGGTTCTCCCGTTACGCTGGTCGCGGGTTCGATCCCCGGCGCCAGCAAAACCTTTCCTTGCCTGGATTAATTTCTCGTGTGTTTCGTTACACGCAGAGGACGTGTGTGATTGTAGAAAAGAGGAAAATTCTGGCATTTCAAGCAGTGCTGGACCAGTAAATGCCAATATACTCAGACTAAACACCTCACCAGTACCATATAAAAACTGTTCTATATCACAAGGTTCATGCAAGTGCTTGGAGGGAAAAATGAAAAAAATGTGTTGGCAGGGATAATGAATGATACACACACACACACACACACACACACATCTTATGAACATCATGAGAAATGTCTCTGTACATGTTTTCGAGTGATAAGTTGCCAAGGCAGGCAGGGAAACAGAAGGCAGCAACCACTTCATGTACTTATGATCAACAAAACTGACAGACATTCATTAAGTGTCATGTCAAAGTGTTAATGGTTCAATAATGTATCCAGAGTGCATATGAAGGATGACTAACTTTTATACAAAGTTATGTATATTTATGAGTCCCTGCAAACACCCAAAGAAACTTGCGCATGTGTTAGTTCTTATTAGAGTTAAGTTTTAATCTGGAACCAATTCCCCGCTGGAGCCTTTCCTCCTGGCAGTGTGTTGCACCCGCAGCCACGGCCACGGACAGGCTCCTGAGCCAAGGCTAGAGATTCAACAACAGAAATCCCAATTACACATAGTAATGATCGGATATATATATATATATATATATATATATATATATCTATATATATATATATATATATATATATATATATATATATATATATATATATATATATATATATATATATATATATATATATATATATATATATATATATATATATATATATATATATATATATATCAGAGCTGGGCACTTCCGATCATCAGTCCGATCGTCCGATCTTCCGATCTGATCGAAACAGCAACTGGCGATCGGAATGCAAAGATTGGATCATCTTTGTAAAAAGGTAATCGGACTGTGGAGATCGGAACTTCACAAACTAACTTCCGATCACCGATCACAGTAAAGAAAGGTGTCAACGTTGTCATGGCAACAAGTGACTGCGGACTTCTTACAATTATTTTTATACACGTTGCTAAATAGTTACTTTAAATAAGCCTCTTTATTTATAAAATTAAGCGATAATTATTGATCGTTAATCTATTTAATCCTGGTACGGTATCATGAACTAGACGTGCAGGCGCAAAGTCCTTTAAAGGTACACTTGCCTATATCTATTTACATCCCTTAAAAAAAATACATACATAAGAAAATAAGGAATCTGCAAGAGGTCAGTTGACCTACACGTGGTAGTTCCTGTAAAACTATAAACTCTAAAATCTCCATCCATAAATATACTGAGTGGCCCGACTCATATATTTTCCGCATGTGGCCTTCTGTGAAAAAAAGTTTGGACACCCCTGACCTAGACAGACTATGGTGCTTTCTCTAGAGGGTTAAATAGCATACTTACAGACTTGCAGCCAGATACTTAACAACTGCAAGGCATTGTGATTTGACAAGAACAAACAAACCGTACACCACCGCTTCCGGCTGGCTACTGAGGCGTAAACCATAGCTGAACCCACCAACCTTCCACCTGATGACGTCATGCGCCAGTTGATAAAAAATTTGACGCGCTCTCCGGTAGACCCTGTGTCCTTTGATCCTGGGCTACAGTAGTGGGCTTCCGCTCACTTCAGTAACCGAGTGGCCTGCCCCAGTTGTCAGTTATGCAGTTTCTGCTGCAGTGTTACCACCCTCTAATGGGGACAGCGTCAGTTCATTTTCGGGAAACCAACAAGACCTAAGCTAAAAGGGGAGGCTTCGCCCCACCTCGACCCCCCCACCTTCTTAACCGGGGGGAGGGCTTTGTCTTCCCTCGACCCCCCCCCCCCCACACCCGTCGGGCTCCCCCCGTAACAAGAGGACGAGGAGGAAGGAGGTCTCGCGAGACAACGCAACATGCCGCTGTCACGGGCAAAATTGAGCCTCGGGCAAAATTGAGCCCGGGCATCCACATGCCTCTGTTATCTTAGCTCAAGCTCGTGTATATGGGGTTCTTTTCGTCTGATATGACGTCTAGAGCTAGCATGATCATCATTCTTTATTATGATGACAAAGACCATGTCTAAATTTGCCCCATTAAATAAGAAATTACATAAAGTTCGGCAGCTTTTCCTCGTCGCCAAGCCATCCTTCAGCAGCGCTCCGACACCAATGATCGCACATTCATTTTTCTCAGAAAATAGGATACCAATCACATTTACATCAACGTATTTCCACAGGTGAATACTTAGGCCATGTTCACACCAAGTTGTGACACCTGAGATTCATTAATAACGACAGGGGAAGGAAAAATATAGGCCCCTGTCAATGGCAAAATTGAGCCTCGGGGAGAATTGAGCCGGGGCATCTATATGCCTCGGATTTCTTCGCTATTATATGTTGTAAGATCTTTCTATTGACATATATGGGTAAATTAACGCTTTCTGTATCTACATATTGAAGGAAAACGCAAAATTCGCCCTAGTAAATCAGAAATTACATAAAGTTCGGCAGCTTTTCCTCGTCGCCAAGCCATCCTCCAGCAGCGCTCCGACACCCATGATCGCACATTCATTTTTCACAAAAAATAGGATACCAATCACATTTACATCAACGTATTTCCACAGGTGAATACTTAGGCCATGTTCACACCAAGTTGCGACACCTGAGATTCATTAATAATGACAGGGGAAGGAAAACTGTAGGGCCTTCCTTGTCTCTAATTAAGCGACGTCGATGAAACCGTACACGGCCTGAGATGGTACCAAGACCTGTTGTTTGTAACAACTACATCAACACAAACTCCTCCCACTTCTGCTGCAAGCCTACATATCCATGCCATTTCAACGTAATGGAGCAAAATAACCCCGGTCAAAGGTAAGTCTTTGAATCTTTTCATTTACCCTCTTTTTTTGCCTTTTTCCCCTCTTTCAGGTCAGGTTAGGTTAAGGGCAAGGTTAAGTTATGGGCTATGTTAGGTTATATTAAGGATTAGGTTAGGATAGGATACTTAATAAGGAGGTCAAAGAGCCCCGGCTAGGAGGTTATAATGTTGGTTTTGGGAAATTTACATAGATTTGTTGGAAATTCGTGCCAAATCTCGCCTATTTAGGCCTCCCCCATCATAAACTCTGCTTTTCCGACAAGTCCTCAGTGGGGTTAGGGTATTGACCAAGGTGGCATTAGGTTTGTTCGAGTACCTAGGGTAGATTTACGATGGGTTAGTTTTGGTTAGGTTTAATTATACGAGCATGCGAACAAAATTTTTTTTTTTTTTGGGTGAACATATACTGTACTATAAGTTCACCTGTCTCAGATTTTCAGATGAAACTTCACTTTTTTGGTAGATTTTTATGTGCTTTGAGTAGGTAGGAAGACACCTACCGAATGGGCGCAAGCCACTCCCGGTGAGGTATATATGGGAGGTGAGAAGGGAGCTGAAGCCCTCCAAAGACCCTTCCCATGTCCTCACTAACCGTTTCCCTATTGTCTCACCAACACCGGAGAGTAGTTCAGCATGCTCTCTAAAGACAGATCCTCTCTTTATCCACACCACACTACATTCACACAACATATACACCTTTTCCCAAAATTAAAATCTCAAAATGGCGCACATACACCAAGCCTCGGAGTCCCCGCCTGGGGGGGGGACCACAAATTCCCCCAGGGAGGACTCCCCTTCTGGCTGCCGACCCGAGAGGTGTCTTGATAACTCCTCGAACCTCTTTCTTCTCAATTTTTGCAACATTCGCGGTCTTCGGTCTAATTTTCATTCTGTGGAACATCATCTCTCCTCCTCTAAACCTCACCTTCTCTTCCTTACCGAAACATAGGTTTCTGAGGCTACTGAGAGCAATCTCTACTCTGTTCCCTCCTACTATCTCTATCCTAAATTTCAATCCAAAGCTGGATGTTGCGCTTACGTGCGCAACGACATCACTTGCTCTCGTGCCCACAACCTTGACTCTTCTGAATTTTTCACCATCTGGCTAAGACTTCATTGTCATTCTATTACTAAATACATCTGTGCTGTTTATCTCTCACCTAACTCTACCAACTATGTAAAATTATTTGACTATTTGAATTCTAAATTGGGGCACATCTTGACCCACTCTCCCTTCGCTGAAATCTCCATCCTAGGAGATTTCAATGTTCACCACCAGCTTTGGCTTTCATCCTCTTTCACTGACCATCCTGGTGAACAAGCCTATAACTTTGCTATCCTCAACGACCTAGAGCAGTTGGTCCAGCACCCTACACGTATTCCCGACCGTCTTGGAGATCGGCCCAACATTCTAGACCTCTTCCTTACCTCAAACCCTTCTGCTTATTCTGTCAAACTGTTCTCTCCGTTGGGCTCCTCCGATCACAATCTTATTTCTGCATCCTGTCCTATCGCTCCTGTACACCCTCTGGACCCACCGAAGAGGCGATGCTTCTGGCATTTTGCTTCAGCTCGGTGGGACGACCTGAGGATGTACTTTTCCGATTTCCCGTGGAATGATTATTGCTTCCAGGATAGAGACCCCTCTGTGTGTGCTCAGCGCATCACAGACGTGATTGTCTCTGGAATGGAGGCATACATTCCTCGTTCTTTCTCTACTCCTCATGCTAAAAAGCCTTGGTTTAATCACGCTTGTTCTCGTGCTGTCAATGATAGAGAGGTAGCTCACAAAAGGTACCAGAGCCTTCAAACTAATGCTAATTATGAACTTTACATTTCTGCCCGAAATCGTGCCAAATCTATTCTCCGACTAACCAAAAATTCTTTCATTAATAGAAAATGTCAAAACCTTACTTTCTCTAACTCTTCCCGTTACTTCTGGCATCTAGCCAAAAACATCTCCTCCAACTTCACTTCTTCATCTTTCCCTCCACTCCTCAGTCCTCATCTATCTCTAAGGCTGAACTCTTCTCTCAAACTTTTTCTAAAAACTCCACTCTGGACGATTCTGGGCATATTCCTCCTACTCATCCCCCCTCTGACTCCTTTATGACTGTTATAAAGATTCTTCAAAATGATGTTTTCTATGCCCTCTCTGGCCTCAATCCTCAGAAGGCTTATGGACCTGATGGAGTGCCTCCTATTGTCCTTAAAAACTGTGCCTCCGTGCTGTCACCCTGCCTGGTCAAACTCTTTCGCCTCTGCCTGTCAACATCTACCTTTCCTTCTTGCTGGAAGTATGCCTTCATACAGCCTGTGCCTAAGAAGGGTGACCGCTCCAATCCCTCAAACTACCGTCCTATAGCTTTACTTTCTTGTCTATCTAAAGCTTTTGAATCAATCCTTAACCGGAAGATTCAAAAGCACCTTTCCACTTCTGACCTTCTATCTGATCGCCAGTATGGGTTCCGCAAGGGGCGTTCTACTGGTGATCTCCAAGCCTTCTTAACTGACTCTTGGTCATCCTCTCTTAGCCGTTTCGGTGAAACTTTTGCTATTGCGCTGGACATATCAAAAGCTTTTGATAGGGTCTGGCACAAATCTTTGCTTTCTAAACTACCCTCCTACGGTTTCTATCCTTCTCTCTGTGCCTTTATCTCCAGTTTCCTTTCTGACCGTTCTATTTCTCCCGTGGTAGACGGTCACTGTTCTTCCTCTAAATCTATTAACAGTGGTGTCCCACAGGGTTCTGTCCTATCTCCCACTCTTTTTCTGTTGTTCATTGATGATCTTCTTTCCAAAACGAACTGTCCTATCCATTCCTACGCCGATGATTCCACTCTGCATTACTCAACTTCTTTTAATAGAAGACCCACCCTTCAGGAACTTAACGACTCAAGGCTGGAGGCTGCAGAACGCTTAGCCTCAGACCTTACTATTATTTCCGATTGGGGCAAGAAGAACCTTGTGTCCTTCAACGCCTCAAAAACACAGTTTCTCCACCTATTCACTCGACACAATCTTCCAAACAACTATCCCTTATTCTTTGACAACACCCAGCTATCACCTTCCTCAACACTAAACATCCTCGGTCTATCCTTAACTCAAAATCTCAACTGGAAACTTCATATCTCATCTCTTACTAAATCAGCTTCCTCGAGGCTGGGCGTTCTGTACCGTCTCCGCCAGTTCTTCTCCCCTGCACAGTTGCTGTCCATATACAGGGGCCTTGTCCGCCCTCGTATGGAGTATGCATCTCATGTGTGGGGGGGCTCCACTCACACAGCTCTTCTGGACAGAGTGGAGGCTACGGCTCTTCGTCTCATCAGCTCTCCTCCTCATACTGATAGTCTTCTACCTCTTAAATTCCGCCGCAATGTTGCCTCTCTTTCTATCTTCTATCGATATTTCCACGCTGACTGCTCTTCTGAACTTGCTAACTGCATGCCTCCCCCCCTCCCGCGGCCCCGCTGCACTCGACTTTCTACTCATGCTCATCCCTATACTGTCCAAACCCCTTATGCAAGAGTTATCCAGCATCTTCACTCTTTCATCCCTCACGCTGGTAAACTCTGGAACAATCTTCCTTCATCTGGATTTCCTCCTGCCTACGACTTGAACTCTTTCAAGAGGAGGGTATCAGGACATCTCTCCTCCCGTATTTGATCTTGCTTTCGGCCACCTCTTTTGTTTCTTTTTAGGAGCAGCGAGTAGCGGGCTTTTTTTTTATTATTGTTTTCTTTTTTTGTGTGCCCTTGAGCTGCCTCCTTTGTTGTAAAAAAAAAAAAAACCTATTTTCATTGCAAATCAACCTTTTTCATACCCTTTCCCCACATAACTGAAGGATTTACAACGAAAATAAGCAGATTCATACAAAAAAACACCAAAATCTACCAGAAAAATGTATTTTCATCTCCAAGCATGTGGTAAAGTTGCAGTTTCGGGCAATATTCCCAAACCTAATCTAACTTAATACATTGGTTGGTACTTATATGCACTGGATCAGTACCTAACGCCACTTTGGCCATTACTATCATCACTTTGTTGAGTACTTCTCTCCATCGGGTCAGCACGTTTAGATTTGAATCCCTTCCTCTACCCCCTTTACTCCCCTTCTTCCCCCGCAGACCATCATGGTGCAGGTTAATGTGGATGGACTCTGGAGGAAGTGATAAATTATATAAAAATTAATATCTCAGGAATGAACATTCTGACAGTAAGATATACACCGTTGTGTTGTATGTGACCTAAGTTCTTCATTAAGAACAACAAAGTTTTTTGCAATGAGATAGGTGAACTTATTCTTTTTTGGTGTTTTGATTGCTTTGCTAATTGATTTCGTCACAAATGTGTAGTTTCTGAGGAGGAATGGGGTGATAAAAACTGAATTTTACATCAGGAATCACTTATCTGCCGAAGTGAGCATTCCACATGAGATACACTGCTGCTGCTGCGCCCGCCAGTTGGCTTGTTGCTCTCGCGCTTACCAGACGTCCCCTCTCAAGCCTGGCGGCCTTCATCCCGTCATCCAAATTTGGAGCGGAAAGGCGTGCCACAGTCTGTTATCCGTTTAGGAGCTGACTGCAACACCACCCGTCATCCGTTTAGGAGCGGGTGCATACCCATTAGTGGGGGTTTTGGGGCTTACGGCCCTGTTGATGATATCTTGCCTCCGTACTCTGAGGCGGCCATGATGTCGTCTTCTGAGCACGACTCTCGCTTGTCGGACGTGGAGGACGGCTCAGGACATGCTAGTTCACACTCGAAGACGCACTCCTCCCGCAAGCATTCCAGCAAGGGCCCCCGCACCTCGCATCGGGATAGTTCTCGAAGTGTTCGACGGCACGAATATGTTGGCAAGCGCAGTGTTGGTGAGTCGGGGAAGGCGGCCAATGATGCTCACTCTGCTTGCTTCCCATCTACTTCACGGGCTGCCGGCCATCGTGATGCTTCCCCTGTCCCACCCTGGAATATGGTTCTGGACGCTATTGCTGAATTACGGAGTGAAGTTAACGAGTTGAAAGAAGATAAAGTGTGGTGTTGGTGGTGGCGCTAACGGCGCACATAGCAGTGTAAACACCGACGCACCTCCCAGTGTAAACAACAGCCGGGCGGTGCTTACTCCCGCCCCTATCTCGCCCGCCACATTCTCTGGGTTTGCTGCCGATGTACCTTACGTCTCTGGTGATGACGATGACAAGGATTCAGTGCATGATCCACAGTCAGTAAGTGTCCTTCAGCGGTGTGCCGAGGTCTATGGTCCCGTGGATGCACTTGGGGCCGACATTGATGGGCGGGTGGCTGGCATGGTGAATCATGTTTTTGACCACGGGCTGAGAGAGGAAGAGTACAAGGAAATTCTAGAGGATGACGCTATCAAGAGACCCAGTAATTGTGTAGCGTTGTCTCCAGTGGAATGTAACGCTCAGATCTTGGATGCACTTAAACCTGACGCCAAGAAAACAGACCACCGTATGAAGGGCGTTGGTAAGGACATTGTCATGGCAGCCACTATTTTGACAAAGTCTCTCACAGTGTTGGACAGGTTTGCTCAGACTGGACATCCACAAGTTGCCCAGGAAGTTGCTCTGCTTAATGGTGCCCTCGGCCTGCTGGGGAATGCTCACCATAAAAATAACCTGACGCGCCGGTTTATCATCAAAAGAGAAATCAATCAGAAATATGCACACCTGTGTTCCGACAAGGTCCCCATGACTCGATTCCTGTTTGGCGATGACGTCTCTCAAGCAGCAAAACACATTGAGGAGGCGGAAAAATTGAAGACAAAGTTCACCAACAAGAAACAGCTGCCCTCTACATCAAGATTTGCTGGATGGAAGTCCAGAGGCTCACAAGGTATCCCTGCTTACAAGGGGTTTGCCTCCAGGTTCCAGCCTTACGGGCAGCATATGTATGGCCACAAGGGTGAACACCGGCAGTCTTCCCTTCGCCTGGGCTCGGATCCAAAAAACTACCGCGGCCGGGGTCGCCCCATGCCCCGGCGGTAAATGTGGTAAGTCAGCCCTTTGAAGCTGGCAGGCTTCAATACTTTGTGAAGGAATGGAGAAAATTAACCAATGATTCTCATGTTTTGGACATTGTTCAACATTGCCATCTTAACATTCCTGTTGATGATATTAGCCATTTATTTCATGAAGATATTGAGTATATTTTTAGTGAGGAAGACAAGGGTATTGTTTGCCAGGAAATTTCTCAACTGTTGGAACTGCAGGTCATCAGGGAAACTAGTAGGTTTGAAGGCCAAATTCTTT
This sequence comes from Eriocheir sinensis, assembly GCF_024679095.1. Lineage (NCBI taxonomy): Eukaryota > Metazoa > Arthropoda > Malacostraca > Decapoda > Varunidae > Eriocheir > Eriocheir sinensis. The sequence continues at coordinate 417,937 of NW_026111272.1, read as the reverse complement.
CTCCTGTTTTCTTGCGTAAGAAAAAAGATGGCGGTGTTAGGATGATTCTCAACCTTGAGAAGCTTAATACCCACATTCCCTATCAGCACTTTAAAATGGAAAATTTTGCACAGGCCATTAGGTTGATTAACAAAGGTGATTACATGGCATCAGTTGATCTACGACATGCTTATTACGCTATCAAAATAGCTGAGGAACAACAGCGTTTTTTGTGCTTCAAGTGGCAGGGGAGAATTTATCAATTTACATGTCTTCCTAACGGGATTGCTGAAGGACCACGCTTGTTCACCAAATTAATGAAACCGGTTTATGCAAAGTTGAGAGAGATGGGTCATGTCATCACCAGTTTTATCGATGACACACTTATTGCCCACAGCACCTTAAGTGGATGTTTTGAGAGTGTAAATGCCACAGTACAAATGCTTAAAAATCTTGGTTTCTGTATTAATGAAGATAAATCTCTTTTAATACTCACCACACGTTTGGAATATCTGGGTAATGTCATTGACTCTGTTTCAATGACGGTCACGTTACCTGAGCGTAGGAAATGTAAACTTATTCGCAGCTGTGAGGAACTTTATAGCTGTGATAATGCTCGTATCAGGATGTGGCCAGAGTAATAGGTTTGCTAGTTGCTGCCCTCCCTGCTGTTGAGATGGGTAAACTACATTATAGAAAATTGGAATCAGCAAAGATCTCTGCGCTGCAGAAGGTGAAAGGTAACTTTAATAAATGGATGGCAGTCACTGATGATATGAGATCAGATCTCTCGTGGTGGTTGAACAACATCACCCTACAAACTAGACACATCTTTCGGAGTGGCACGGAATTAGATCTATATACTGATGCCTCAAACTTAGGTTGGGGAGGCTCTCTGAATGGGAGGCAGACTAATGGAAGATGGTCCTCTTTAGAATCAGATTTACATATTAATGCCAAGGAACTTAGAGCCATACTTTTGACATTACAGTCATTTACGGACCTCCTCAGGGGCAAACACATTCGGGTATTTTGTGATAACATGACTGCTGTTCACTATGTCAATGAAATGGGGGGCACAAGATCTGCTGTGTGTAATGACATTAGTTTAGAAATTTGGGATTGGTGTGAGAAGAATGAGGCTTGGATTACGTGTTCTCATGTACCGGGCGCAGTTAATCTCCTGGCTGACGCTGCGTCCAGGAAGTTCCAGGATAGGCATGATTGGAAATTAAATGAGGACATATTTCAAGAACTATGTACACACTTTGGGGTGCCCAGCATCGATCTTTTTGCCTCTAGGCTCAACAAACAGGTCCCTCGCTTTTGTTCATGGCAGCCTGACCCAGAGGCTGAATTTATTGATGCATTTTCCATTAATTGGTCACAGTTTGAGTTAATTTATGCTTTTCCCCCGTTTGCCTTAATCGCAAGATGCCTTCAGAAACTTCGGGCAGAGGTGGCGCGGGGATGGTTGATTGTGCCACTGTGGCCATCCCAACCATGGATGAGTGTGCTTCTCAGGCTGCTCATCAGGGAGCCACTTCTGTTACCGCGACGGAGGTACCTACTGCGTCACCCATCAACACTGGAGGAACACCCAATCATGTCACACACCAGGCTGATGGCCTGCCTCTTGTCCGGGAACAGCTGCGAGAACGCGGTGTATCTTCGGCGGGCACGGACATCATCATGGCTTCGTGGCGGCCCGCAACCGCGAAGCAGTATCGACCACACATTCATAGGTGGCTACAGTTTTGCGGTAGGAAATGCATCAATTCCCTTAATCCCGCTGTAGCGGATATTGTCAATTTCTTGTCTGATACTTACCATAGAGGTGTAGGTTATAATGCTGTTAATACGGCCAGAGGAGCTCTTTCATCTCTGGGAATAGTAGTGGATGGTTGTCGAGCTGGTAACCATCCACTTGTTAACAGATTACTGAAGGGAGTTTTTAACTTACGACCATCTGCACCCAGATTTGCGGAGACCTGGGATATCCAGCCAGTGCTCCAGCACCTGCGGAACATGGATCCACTGCCCACTCTCTCACTTAAAGACTTAACCCTTAAGCTTGTAATGTTGATGGCGCTTACCCAAGCTGCTTGGATGCAGACCTTGCACCTATTGTTGCTGAGCGGCATACTAATTAAGAAGGATTCTATTTCAGTCATGTTAAGAGGACATATCAAACAATGTAGGCCTGATTTCAATGTGAAAACTATTACTTTCCATGCATATTCTAGGGATAGTCGGCTTTGTGTCTGTGATACACTTAAGTTTTATGTCGCGCAGACTGAAAAACTCCGCAGCTTTGAGAATGATGATGAAAGTCTGCTTATCAGTTTTATCAAGCCCCACAAGGGAGTGTCGAAAGACACCTTAGCACGTTGGATCAGGTCTGTGCTTCACTTATATGGCATAGACACAGTCAAGTACTCAGCTGGTAGTGTTCGGTCTGCTGCGGCATCAAAAGCTAAATCCATGAATGTCCCCATTATGCATATCATGGCAAAGGCTGGCTGGTCACGTGAAGCCACCTTTGCTAAATATTATGACAAAGAAATTGTCTCGAACCCAGACATATTTCAGGATGCTGTTCTCATGTAGGTTAACATGTCTGTACAGACTGTACAATGCTTTTCTATGTTTATTAAAATTGGTACATTTCTCTTTCTAGTCTACTTCGTTTCTCCTCAAGGTTACTCCAATTTCCTGTTAACTAAGTACGAACCCACATAGCTTCAAAATCTCATGTGGAATGCTCACTTCGGCAGATAAGTGATTCCTGATGTAAAATTAATGAAGTACATGAGACTTACCGTA